>NC_056748.1:389186597-389271597 GCF_019279795.1 Protopterus annectens | reverse complement strand
ATTGCATATCAGTAACTGACTAAAAAAAAATGGTAATCTCCTTCATCATAGAATTTTAAATATATTGAAAAATAACACAGCAGTAGTAAACTGTTTTCAGTTGTATCTGATTAACATGGAGTTATTTGTGTGAACTCAAGGTACATAAAAAAATAACATGGTCTGAACAACATATATCAGTATTGTATCACTGCAGCAATGAAAATACCTGCAGAGGTAGTCTCTTGCTCTGCAATGTAACACAGAAGAAAACCTGTAAATCGATTGCTTTAAGGAAAATACTGGAGTATGCTGTACACATTCAGATTTAAGAAAAGAACAACACAAGTAATTAAATTCCAGTATTGCAAATTATAATGTCAGTGTGAATGGCTCAGAGCTCAGCATGTGCACCATTGATGCTAGACGTTTAAAGGCTGTGGGTTCTATTCCCAGCCCAAATACTTGGATTGATTTATTTCACTGCTAACACTGCAGAACAGCATAAGGGGGTGTTGCACTCCTGAGCGCACCATCCTTTGGATAACTCGTTAAATAAAGACCCAGTTTGCCTCAGCTGGTTCTTCCTCAGGCAGATGTAAAAGATCTTGCAGCACCTATCAAAAAGAGAAGAGGGATTTCCCCTGTGTCCTGGCCAAATATTACCTAGGCAATATGAACAGCACCTTAGATCTCCCATGAAAAGCGGCCACTGGCCTAATGTCATTAACCCAGTCAACAAAAACAAAATAAAATATGTAAAATAAAATATGTACATCTGTATGATGGATTAGCTGTGTCACAATATGCAAAATCACCATGTAGAAAAGAGTTTTGACTGAAAGAGTTGTGTGTGTTAAATTTAACAATGGTTTTATGTGATTTTACATACTGATTTTTTCTTTATTTGATTAGGCAGATATTTCTGAGAAGAAAATGTGAAATGCATGCCTTCTAACGGTGTTCATTTTAATAAACTTGAATGGCATTACATCTGGCTGGTTACAATTTGGAAACTGATAAAAAATGGATTTGCACATTGTATAAACTTGTGAGCCAAGCACAAAGAGAATATTCCTGATTACTTAAATGTTTAAGGAACTAGTCTGAATGGATGATTGGCTGTCCAAAAGTTGCGTTAAAGAAAGGAAATCAATACAGAAGGAAATGTACCTTATTTATACACAATGTATTATGATATTTATAATGCTAAGGGCAATCAATTTGTCTTTTAATATATCAGAATGTTAAAGAGCAACAGTTTTACAACAGTGTATATAATAACGTGAATGAATCAAGTTTACCAGTAATATAATTTTGATATATTGTAACTGTTTCTTAATGTCTTATCAACAGCGTTCTAAACACTGACTCAGTACACTAAGGTGGACCCTACAGGCACTGTGTATAACAAATTTGCTGTGAATTGTTAATCTGATTACATCTAAGATTTTCAAAGAGCAAGCTTTTAAAATGGTACTGGCATACATACAATGGAACTGTAAAAAACAAAGCACTGTATCTTTAGTATTTAATTTACCCTATATTACCAAGGAACCCACAGTCCTGCGTCATCGGGTGCACCCTTCCTGCTCTAAGAACACCCTATATATCCTAAATACTTATAAGGAACGCTCCCTCTCATCTAACACCGTGAAGACTGCAAGTGTACTGCTTGTGTGCAGCAGTGTGAATTATTCTATATTACCAAGGAACCCACAGTGTATGTAACCTATAAAATTAGTTGTGTGCTAGTTAACTTTGCATACTGTAACCTACCTCCCGAGTGAGATAGTGGCCTGCCGCAGCCTTCGTCCTCCTCCTTCCGCCTCTCTCATCTCCCAATGGATGTATTTGTCTACCATTAAGCTCCCTTCAGATTTTAACTTTAAAGGAGTCAGAGCCTTCCTTAACTAAACACAGTACCTCCATATCTGTAAATCTAACCATTGAGCCCTACACTCTCTATTAACTGCCATTCCTCCACATAGCCACTAGGTGGCAGCAAATTGCAGAGCAGGAGATCGCTCCAGATTTTTTGCTTTCCTTATTTTCCTTAGGTGTACCATTACCAGTAGACTTGTTTCCCCTTTCCTTTCCAACCTACATTATTTCCCACCACTACTTACCTACTCTTTTACACATAGCAATACTGCCTTATAGAATACTAAGACACTTACCCTGTGTCTCAGAGACTGATTGTTTTTCTTGTCTAGCATTTTCCCTCTTGGTGTATTGACCTTTATCCCTGTTCCCATCTCTTGTCCTTTTCCTCTCCCCCATCCCCCTTGTTCCCACCCACTTGTATAACTTCCTCCCAGTAGTTTATTTCTAGGTGGTGCTCTCCACGGCGCCATTTTTAACTCCTGCCTTAGGTGAGTCCACTCCCCTCCCAAATAGATCCTACGGCTAGGCTGCTCATCTCACTCCAAGGTAAGTGCTGTCCATGTAAATCACAAAATGAAAGATAACACTTGCTTAATGTGACGCTGTGTAAAGGGTATTTTTTCTTTTTTCTCAGAATTGTACTCTGTTTTCTGCTGGGATATGTATGTATACCATTGTAGTCTCCCCAGTAGCTCTAGCATTTGTTAGTGTGGTTTATTTACTCTTGGTTGAGTTATTGTTTTGTGCTGTTTACCCACACAACATAGTGACTGTTGCATTATTAAACGTATGCAGCGTATTTTTTTCAGCATTTTAGTTTAAATAACGGCTATTAATATATCTGCTTAGTCTTTTGTATCGCGCTTTCACCCCTGCAACGTGGGGATGTTATCTTAACTAGGAAGTATATAGTCTGGTTAAAGAGTTGCTCTGTTCTACTGCCTACAATAAAACGTAAGAAAACCAAAAACTTCTCAAAGCACACAGTCCGAAATTCTGTGAAGGAACAGTCCCAAATAAGTACTCGCAGATCCAGTCTAGACTGGATCTGCGAGTACTTATTTGGGACTGTTCCTTCACAGAATTTCGGACTGTGTGCTACTGCCTACAATGCTGTTTTACTTTATGGTACACTATAAAACTTAATAGCCAAGCGTGCGCTATATAAGCTTTGCCTTTGTATTGCGCTTGTACTCTTTCGATATGGGAATGTTATCTTAACTTTAAATATTTAATTTAAGCTAAAGTGTTGCATAGTTCTACTGCCCTCTGTGCTGTTTTACTTTATGGTACTCTATAAGACTTGATAGTGCAGCGAGCGCTAAATAAGCCTTTATTCCACCAAACTTTAAATATTTAATTTAAGCTAAAGCGTTGCATAGTTCTACTGCCCTCTGTGCTGTTTTACTTTATGGTACTCTATAAAGCTTGATAGTGCAGCGAGAGCTAAATAAGCCTTTATTCTACCAAACTTTAAATATTTAATTTAAGCTAAAGCGTTGCATAGTTCTACTGCCCTCTGTGCTGTTTTACTTTATGGTACTCTATAAAACTTGATAGTGCAGCAAGCGCTAAATAAGCCTTTATTCTACCAAACTTTAAATATTTAATTTAAGCTAAAGCGTTCCATAGTTCTACTGCCCTCTGTGCTGTTTTACTTTATGGTACTCTATAAAACTTGATAGTGCAGTGAGCGCTAAATAAGCCTTTATTCTACCAAACTGCTTAGCATACTTTATTAGTTGTAGCATTCAGCATTTTTTTTGTAATTTCCAACAATGCTGTATTTCACATTTGTTTTTCATTCAATATATTAATAGCTTAGCGAGCGTTACTCTTAGGGTTTCCCGCCATTACGCTTAGCATATTCTACTAGTTAAAAAGTTATTTAATGTACTGTCTACAACATTGTATAGCATTATTCTCATGCTGTAATTTATATAGCTTGGTGAGCTTTGTTATTTTAGTTTATATTCTACCACACTAGATTGGCTTCATGCTTTATGTTACTTTTATGTTTAACAGCGTTTTCTAGTACTTTTTATGACTTTAGTTCTATATAACACATCCTAACTGCTGTGTAGAGTGAATTGTCTGCTACTGTAGCTAAATCTAGGACAGTATAATACATGCTTCTACTTTATTATTATTATTTATTTAACATTTGTTGACCGGGAATGTCCGACTAGGTTCCACAGAGCCTGTTTTCAGCGGAGGCCCGGGGAGAAACGCTCCAGATGCATGTCTTTGGAATGTGGGAGGAAACTGGAGTACCCGGAGGAAACGTACGCGAACACAGGGAGAACATGCAAACTCCACACAGAAGGCACGCCAGCCGAGAATCGAACTGGAGAACCTCTTGCTGTAAGGTGACAACATTAACCGCTGCACCACTGTGCCGCCCTTCTTGCTGACTTTGTTACTGATAAACTGCTCTCTCCTGGTTGTATCAACAATTGCTAGCTATTACTGAATACTCCATACCAACTAGCTTATTTATCTTTCTCCTTATATACTACTGTATTTTTCCTATCTCTTTGTTTCACTCTTACCTCCTCCCTCCTCCTCTCATTTCACTGCTTTACTCTCCTATTTCCCCTAGCCTTCCTTTACCTAACTGCTCACCCTAGAGCATCAGCCTCCTTAACCTCTATCCCTTTACTCTCAACCCTACTCTTCCTCTGTGCTATTTTCTCCCTCATTCAGTCCTGCAATAACTGATTTTTGTATTTCTCTACTTTGTTACAGCCTGCATCATTGGGTGCACCCTTCCTGCTCTAAGAACACCCTATATATCCTAAATACTTATAAGGGACATCATCTAACACCGTGAAGACTGCAAGTGTACTGCTTGTGTGCAGCAGTGTGAATTATCCTATATTACCAAGGAACCCACGGTGTATGTAGCCTATAAAATTAGTTGTGTGCTAGTTAACTTTGCATACTGTAACCTACCTCCTGAGTGAGATAGTGGCCTGCCGCAGCCTTCGTCCTCCTCCTTCCGCCTCTCTCATCTCCCAATGGATGTATTTGTCTACCATTAAGCTCCCTTCAGATTTTAACTTTAAAGGGGTCAGAGCCTTCCTTAACTAAATGCAGTACCTCCATATCTGTAAATCTAACCATTGAGCCCTACACTCTCTATTAACTGCCATTCCTCCACATAGCCACTAGGTGGCAGCAAATTGCAGAGCAGAAGATCGCTCCAGATTTTTTGCTTTCCTTATTTTCCTTAGGTGTACCATTACCAGTAGACTTGTTTCCCCTTCCCTTTCCAACCTACATTATTTCCCACTACTTACCTACTCTTTTACACATAGCAATACTGCCTTATAGAATACTAAGACACTTACCCTGTGTCTCAGAGACTGATTGTTTTTCTAGTCTAGCATTTTCCCTCTTGGTGTTTCCCCACTCCGTTCGCCCTGCGGGCTCACTCCGCTCTCCTACCCTACCCCCAAATCCCACCCACCCCCAGTGGTCCTAACCTTATACTTCCTAAACCACACCTTCCCCACAACCCAACCTATCCACTACTCCCACCAATCTAGTGAACCTAGCCACACCCCTCTTCATTTACCTATCTCCTTAGCTCATCTTGATTTATCACCTTCTCCTTATCTTTCCCTCTCTTTTTCCCTTTTAACTCTTCCTTCTAGATTCCACCCATTATCTTTCTACTGTCTCTTTTCTCTGCCCAATCTTTTTAAAGTGTACCAGCAAACGTATTGCATCTGTACAAGTAAACCTAACAATATGCCTACAACAAATACAACTATCCAAGCTAAGTTAGTACTCACAGTCACACTTTTACCAGTCCTCACTTCCACCTATCTACTGACCTCCTTTGAAAAGGTGAAATACTTCCATTTCAACTACTCTCCAAAACAAACAGCTATTCATATTTCTACCCCTTCACACTTTCAATTACATACAACATCAACTCCTTGCTACCTACTATCCAGATACCATCGCCTCACACATATTAAATTCCATAACTCCATTGAAAGGAAATTAAAGTACCCAACTCACTACATTTATAACCCAGTCTATGCACTAAAAGCTCCAACCTTAAAAGATGGTGACATCCACCCCAACCCAGGCCCAACCAATGTTTCCACACTAACATCTCACAGCAACACTCTCTCCTCCTTACCTACCTTGACCAGTCTCTCCAACTCCTTAGTAATAGGACATCTCAATATCCACAGTATCAACAATAAAGTTGCCCATCTCCATGCCCTTCTTGATATTCATTCCTTTGATATCTTCTGTCTTACAGAAACTTGGTTAAAACCAGGAACTAAGGACATTGAAATAACTCCCCCAGGTTACAATATACTGAGACTTGACCGGACAAAATGTAAGGTTGGAGGTGTAGCCCTCCTATATAAAACTGGATTACAAATTTCCTCATTATCCTTTGTCCCCCCCCCAAGATAGTAAAGCAGAAGTCCTTATCTCTAGGCTTCAACTCAATACTAGTAAATCTCTAAACATCATCTGCATCTACCTACCTCCTGGCAATAACACCACCACAACAGAGGATATTCTCAGCTGGGTATCTACTAATCTCCCCCAAGAAACTATTATATTAGGTGACTTCAATACAGACTGGAAGTGTGTCAATACTGACAACCCTTCCTCACATATTAATCTTCATGGATTCAGTCAAACTATTACCACCACTACAAGAATTAACAAGCCAAACAAAAAAAGAGAGTATCTTAGATTGGATAATTATTAACAGACAGCAACAAACTTATAAAGTAGGTACTTTGCCGGATGATGTAAGTGACCGTTCTTTAACTTACATTATAAGACAAAAGAAAGACATTCCCAACTCACCCAGGTACAGGATCTCATGGTCCAATAAACACTTTAACTCTGAATGCTTCCAAATGGAACTTAATGCCTGCAACTGGAACCCTCTAAATTCTCTCCCACTTGAAGAGGCTGTTAAATATTTAAACTCAAAATTCTTAACAATCCTAGATGAACATGCCCCCAAATGGTCTATTAGAATGAAGTCTAAAACAGCCCCCTGGCTGTCAAAAGACACTAGGCAAATTATATTGCTTAGGAATAAATCTTGGGCTAAATGGAGAGCTACCAGATCTATCCCTGAGCAAGAAAACTTTAGAAAGCTGAGAAATATCACAAAAAAAGCCATACTCACAGATAAAAAGAACTACTATTGTAAACTCCAGCAAACTCACCATAACAATTCTCAAAAGTTTTGGTCAGGGATTAGTACACTCATTCACCCTGGCCACTCTAGTACACCAACTCCACATGGAGCTGATAATAATACTCTACAGGAAACTGCCAATGCCCTCAATTCCTTCTTTACTGACACCATACAAGCCCTAGCCCGTCAACTTTCCACAGACAATTATAGTCTCCCTATCTCTTTACCTGGTACTCTTCCAACCTTCCAACTACAACCCATCCCTACTTCTTACATCCAAAAAATCATCCAAAAGCTTAAGCCATGTACTCCCTCTGCAGACCAATTACCCTCTGAATACCTGCAAAAAGCAGCTAAATCAGTTGCCTACCCTATTTCCATCCTTATCAATAGAACTCTAATTGAGGGAATCATCCCAGACATCTGGAAAATCTCCCACATAATCACCTTACATAAAGGTGGTAACTCTAATGATTTTTCCAATTACAGGCCCATAGCTCTCTTATCTCCCTTAGCAAAGGTTATGGAAAAATGTATTCACCATCAGCTAATGAACCACTTAACCAAACACAACATTTTAGCTAACTGCCAACATGGTTTTAGACCATTTCATAGTACCACCACAGCTCTCCTTTCATTCACCAACTTTATCAACCGCAACCGTAATAACAATTGCCTCACTTCAGCACTCTTTATTGACCTATTAAAAGCTTTTGACATGGTAAACCACCCCTTACTCATAAATACCCTTGAATCCCTCTCTCTAGACACCAAGGCTATCTGCTGCTTCAAGTCCTACCTTAACAACAGGCAACAAGCAGTTCTCTGGGAAAACAAGCTATCTTCCCACCTGCCCATCTCCCTTGGGGTCCCTCAGGGCTCTATTCTAAGACATCTTCTCTTCTCTTTGTTCATCAATGACCTCCACTCAGCAATCCGTCAAGCTACCTGCATACAATATGCAGACGATTCTACACTCATCTGTTCTGCCAACTCCACATCTGAACTACATTCCCTAACCCAAAAAGTATTCAGCACAGTAGAGACTTGTTTCTTGAAACGTTGTCTCATTTTGAATGCCAAAAAGACCAAACTCTTACTCTTTACACCTTCCACTAAGTCCCCCCCCATAAACTTTACAATTAAATCCAACAATGACACCATTATAGCCCCAGACTCTACCACCAAACTGCTAGGTATCACAACTGATAACAACTTCACCTTTGATAACCATATTAACAACACTATTAAAACAGTAAATAGAAAGATGGGCTCCTTATATAGAATAAAACCCTTCTTAACCCCAGCATTCTGAACTACAATTGCCCACTCCCATTTAATCTCAACTCTTCTATATGCTTCACCCATATATACTAACCTAAAAAAAAGTAATCTGGTCAAACTAGCTAATTCCTATAATAATATAGTCAGATTTGCCACTGGAAACCCTTTTAGAACACACCATTGTCAGAACCTACAGCAACTAGACTGGTTAGAATTAAACAACATTTTGATACTATCCCAACTTACCATTGTTCATAAGATATTTTACCAACCTAACAACTCCCCTATACTTTCCGACCTAATTACTCCCTATAGGAATCTCAACTCCTTACGATCCTCTAGTAAGCTTCTTGCTAGCACAAGAAAATCAAACAACCTGGCAGGGAACTCCCTGTTCTCCAATACTGCAGGAAAAAACTGGAATCTTCTGCCACCAGATCTAACTTTACAACCCTCCCTGCAACTCTTTAAACAAAGGCTTAAAAAAACATCTTAAAACTCACTGGGTATGTCCCTGCAGCAACTCTGACTAGTTCCTCTGCTCTCTCTACTGCTATCTCTGTACTGCCTCCTCATACCAATCTTTACTACTTCACCCCTCCAGAAGTAGTATTTATCTTTAGTAAATTAAACTACCTATGTTAGTAATGTAATTCCTCTGAATGTACTGTATCTTATCTCAGATATCATTACTGCACAGTGACTAGCTAATTCTGTATGTCTATAGGACATTAATGTTAGTTTTTTCCTCTCATTAATACTTATGACTATGTATTCTTAATATCCTTTCTTTGTATAATTTGTACTGGTTATTTTTAAGTGTTATATTATCTCTGTGTTATTACTGGAGCTTTTCTCCCCGGGCCTCCACTGAAAATGGAAATATATCCAGCTGGACTAGCCCAGTTAACAAATGTAAAATAAAATGTAAAATAAATAAAATAAATTTGTTTATGGGATTTGTGGACGATAGAGGGTGGTCATAACCATGAAACCCCAAATTACAGTTCTAAATGGAGTATGAAAAGAAAAATAAATCATTTGATAATGTTTAAAACTGACAATATTAAAATGAAAATGAACATTTTCCTGTAGAGATATGTGAAGCCCATCACAGGCAAATGAATCAGGCAGGAGGACCCATATCTTAGTCCAAGCTGTTGGTCATTGACTCCTCTATGTATAGTGTCATGTCCTTAACCACAGAAGGCTATAATTTTATCACTGGATTTAGTTATGAGCTGATGGAAGGACTTCACTAAGAAGATATGTTAGGATGCTAAGCAGGTGTGTTAATCCATGCCTACTAGGATGCATTACAATATATATACAATATTGTGTTGTATAATCCGTATGGAGGCTTTCTTTAGATTGTTCAGTCCATTCTGAGCAAGGATCATGTTGTGTTTAGTCTTAATATATTATTACCTAGTTGGGATGCCCCTAATTTTTGCCACATACAGGCAAGACATGGTCATGAACTCCTTACAATGCCCAGTGTGGTATGCGTCAATTTTGCAATGTAGTCGCCAACTACTGAGGTGCTGCTTGTGGTTATAATGTCATAATGTCTACCTCATGGGCTTTTGAGTCTGACTTGGATCACTGTTAAAACCAAATGTTTTCTTGCAATTTACTTTACCAGTACCATATTAAGGGGACTCTTTATGCTGTTTCTACTATGGCAAGTATAATATGTTATATGAGCTAAGGTTCTTATTTTATTAAATTTGCAGCTTCTTGAGATACAGCTAAGGATCTACCTATGTAGTAGTATGTATGTATGTATGTATGTATGTATGTATGTATGTATCTATGTATGATCACAGAGAGGGGCTGATGCAAACAGTTTATTCTAAGTATTGTGCCTTTTTAAGATACAGCTGAGGCTTTTGTAAGTACAGTGTTCAGAGACTCTACATACCAATGCTTTCCCAGCATGCCCTGCTTCCCTCCCCCTGAGAGAGGTAAGCAAGCTTGGCTGCATCATTCTTTCTTTCCATTTACTTAACAGCTCCTTTAGCACCCAGCCCACTAACTGAACCTAGATCATTTAGGTTTTAGTCAGGGCTTCATCCCTGAATAACAAAGGCCGCCATTAGCTTGTAAGCCTGTCGATAAAACCTGTGAAACTATATGACTGTCAACAGTGCTAGATACAGCTAGTTCTAGCACAATACACAGGCTTCAGGGATTGCCAAGCACTGAACTCGACATGGTCAGTGCTAACTTCATACATCAGGTACTAGGTCAGAAACAACTGGTGTTAACTTCATATGTGTAACTTCACAGACTGTTCCATACTGGGTCCACTCAATGTAGTTCACCTTTTTGTATTATGATTTATCGTAAAGCATTTTACAAGCCAGATGAACTTCAAATAAGTATATTTTAAGAAAAACTTAGGAAAACAGCTAAAGCAAATAGTTAAAATAAAATTCAATGTATAAATGAAAAAAATACTGAGCACAGTGATTTGCATTGGTGCCTCAGAGTACTTGGTTCTCCAGTTTGATTCTTGGTTGGGGTGTCTTCTGTACAGGGTTCTCCCATTGTCAGTGTGGTTTTGACTAGGCACCCTGGTTACCTTAAATATTTCAAATATATACTTTAGATGAATTGGCTTTTCTCCAGTTTGCCTATAGGTGTTTATACACTGTGTGAGTGACAGGGTGTGTATGTGTATGTTTCTCAGGAAAGACCAGTATCTCATTAATGATTAGCTTCCTACCCTACACATACTGAGTATTGGGACAGGCTTTGACTCACTTGTGACCCTGGATTAGATGAAGCAAGTAATCAGAGAAGGACTAAATGAAGGCAATAAAAGTAAATGTTGATGCCATAAACTTAGTACCTGAATTTGTCTGACTCTGAATGAAAAAGAGTTGGAGCTGGCAAGTAGGCCCCACAAATATGTTAGATGGGGCTATCACTCATTCAGCCAGTAACACATGGTTTCATAAAGTGCCTGCATACTATGTCAGAAGTAATCACTACTAGCTATATAATTGTGGTACATTAGACTGCCACAACCTAGAAAAAAAAAACAGCCAGTTAGTTTGTTGCACAGGTTTAACAGACTTTGACCTGATAGCTGTTCTAGGTTTGATTGCCACAGCTTCCATTTACATACTACATGACTCTGAGTAAGTTGCTTAACCACACATTGATCCTGAGTCACCCCTAAAGAAGGACTATGTGCCCAGCAGACTTATCAGGGTAGAGCGCATGCACGTGCGCAGACATACACACACACACACACACCACATATGCTATAGATATAGATATATATTTCTATGTGTGTATTCTATTTAATTATTTAAACAAGGATAGAATAATCAGGCACAAAAAAATGATGATAAAATGAATCCACTTAGAAAAGAGAAGTTTAGTAGTGGAGTGTCTGTCCACTTACATTTTAAGTGATAGTCCTTAACTACTAAAGAAAACACATGAAACAAAATAAATGAATACAAAAATAAAAATGAAAAAAGTCATTTTGGTCCTTACCTTCATTGCATTTTCCAATGTAATTTTTTATATGAACAAAGCTCATGACCATTAAGAAGCAATGTCTTTAGGCTTTTCCCAGTTAGGGGTCACCAGAGTGGATCACTGGTCCGCAGATTGACAGTGGAGTTTTTATGGTGTAGAGTTGCCAGCCTGGTGCCCAACCTTAACAGAAGGCACACACACAAATGCACCTACTTGCATATCTTTTTAAAAACTCACTCGACCCCAGACTCCGCACAGAAGGCACTCCAGCTGAGAATCAAATAGAAGAATCTCTTGCTGTGAGACGACAATGCTAATCGCTGCAACACTATGGCCGTTAAAGTTGATGGCCATTACTGTATATAATTCAGAAGAGATTTTTGTATAAGGTAGGTGGTTTTGTCACAGTTATTGTATATACAAGCATGTATTCATGTTTACTTTTGGTGATTATTACTTGTTTTATTTTAATTCTTCTTAAATTTTCTTCCTGCAAACCTCTGTGGCACCCCTGCTTTCTGTTCCTAAATGAGAGTTCTTTCTCTTCAACACTTCTATTTCAAACACATTAAAACTGCCCCTGCTGCATAACTTGAAAAATCATAGTGTGAGATCTGAACAGGAAGTCTATGTAAAGTTTAAAAAAAACAAACAGAATAAACCATCAAAGAAGTCATGCTGCAGGCAACACCTGCTTGCAAGTTTAGAAACTATCTTGGTAGTTTTCTGAAAAAATAATATGTTGCAATGTTTAAAGGTACAACAATGTAATCTTTTAATGAGTAAAGTAAAATAGTGATTAGAGGAATAGCCACTGTTCACAATGACATCTTACTAAATAATTACATGCTACTACATTTTAAAAGTTGCCATTTGGAAAACATTTAACTTTTTTATTGCCATATTAACTGCAGGTAGTGTGTGATGATAGGAGGCACTGCCAGCTATTCCAGGAGGAGTTGGGCAGTGAATGTGCAACATATTCCAGCACAGCTAGTGGGAATTTAGTAAAGAATTATATGACATTTGTGTATCAAACTGATTTGTACAGATGCTTGTGTTTAAAAATGCATTTGTAAAGCTGCTTGTGTTAAAATGTATTAACAATGTGCCCTGCTGGAAAGAAAAGAAATGTACATGCATTATTGTAATTGAATTAAATGTATATGTTTTAACAGAGCATACTGGAAGAGAAGAGATTAATCACAATCCAGCTGCAGCAAACTTTGAAAAATAATTGAAATTAAATTAGGCAATAAATATGTTATCTCCCAGTTTTGAATGAAGCCAGAGATGCAATGTCTTTAAGAAGTATGGCTTAGTAGCTCTGTAGAAGTAGACATGTTAAATGGTTTTATGACCTTCAGCAGCTGCAGCAGATCTGAGCAAAGCTCTATGTGTGTCTGTGGTAACACATAGGTGCTAAATCCTGACAGCTTCTAGCACTGGGGGTTGCATGGGAACCAGAAGTCAGATGAGTAGATGTGTGTGATGTCATTCTGTACAGAAATGTTTTAATATTAGAGAAGACTGAATTATCAGGAGCAGTCTGTTCTTGAAACCTCACTCACCCACTTCATCTTACCTTGCACTAGTAAGTGACCAGGGACAGTAATTCTCTAAATCAGTTAGGAAAATATAGTGAGAATAGTCAATTATTATTTTTATGTAACTGTGAATCTTTCCAGCTGTGTTATTTTTTAATATTTCCTGTGAATGAAACTCTGGTTTTCACTGTAAATAGATATTTAGTATGTTAATGTTCTTTTATTATTTATGATTAAATATATTTAAACTTTTCACTGTGGCTTGTCCTTTTAGAAAATACTTAAGTTTTGAGAGTATTTGCATATATTTATTTGATGATAACTCTGGCCACTCCTGAAAGCTTCACTCAGTGTACTTGGATACCTTTTTAAGAGCCTTACAGTAACTGACTGGTCGTAGTGAAACTACCTTATAGTTTGGACAGAAAGTGGCATAGCTAATAAATCTGTGCCAGCCTTTCCCAGATGTATGGGTGTGAAAATTAAATCTCAAAAAGTGTGTATATCAGCTACTTGGAGCAGGAACACAAAGCTCTGGTTTCACAGAGAGGGTGCTAGAGGACTTGGCTTGGACACTTGGTTGAAGACCTAACCCTACAGCTGTGCTAGTGGGGAGTGTTACCGCGGACCTGGAGAGACAGACAGAGACACTCAGACCCTGGGCTGTGTGTGTGTGTTCTATATGCTCTTAATGGAAATTGTGCTTGATGCAGAGAGGTCTGCATCTGGAAATCCTGAGTGTATTCATTTTTATTCCAAGTGAATGTCCCTCTCCATTGCCCTTGGTAAGGATTCAGGATCCTTGATTACTGCCCCAGAGTGGGGACGTCACATAGAGTTTCTTGCTTTAGGGCAAAACTGAAAACAAGCAGGATCATCATAGCTGTCAAACTTTTACAGTAAGAAATCTGGACAAAGCCATAAATAATGGGGAGACAAAGGCCTAAAAATAGGGATAATTTTTTAAATATTGCTCTTACAAACTTTGAAAGTTGATAGAATAACAGGTTTTGCATTAGTATGAAGGGTATGAAATCTGAAGCTCAAATGTCTGTCATTATTTTCTGACTTCAGTCCCCAATGATTTGGCAATGATTTGCCAAAAAAACAAAGTTTTATCAGTAACAAGCCAACAATGTAAGGCAAACATCTGGATATTATGTGAAAATCTGTACAGTTGAGACATAGGTCTGGATTTCTTTACTGGTTTATAAAAATGAAACTAAAACACACTATACAGTCCTATATGTTTATCAGATGTTGCTACATTTTCCATTAACTTGTCTTAAAGAGGTCAAGTCCTTAATTCTTTCTGACCAAAAAAGTTTTCATAGGATAAAACTCTGACTGCTACAGACACATAATCACAAAACACTGAATATTTCTTTCCCACTAAACAACAGTTTATCAGTAAACCATAGCTGTCATAGCTATCATAGAGATAAAGTGTTGTGTTGGTGGTGGTACTGTTA
Source organism: Protopterus annectens (assembly GCF_019279795.1). Lineage (NCBI taxonomy): Eukaryota > Metazoa > Chordata > Ceratodontiformes > Protopteridae > Protopterus > Protopterus annectens. Next base: position 389,256,739 of record NC_056748.1, on the reverse strand, counting down.
GGGAAAAGCTTTTTAGTAACATAATATGTAGGGTTAGGGTTAAGGATAGGAGTAACACTCATGAGTAAGGTGGGCAGCTCCCCTGTACTTTACTCGTTCAAATGTAAATCCCAATACTGAATACTTGTGAGTGGTTATTAAAGCATCCATTTCACCTGATATTTATAAAAAGATATGGAAAGTCTTGAAAATAGGAGAAAGCACACTGATGATACTTTTGAGACCAAAAGACAAGATTTGATAAATGCCATTATAATAGAGTTTTCCCCTTAACCAACTGAGTATGGATAAAAGCAGGGGCATAGAAGGAAGACAGATCTATAGGCAACTATTTAAAGTGAATGATAGATGATGCATTTCAGTATTGTTTTGGTTGTCCTAAACAGGTAGTGGGTGGGGCAGCCAGTTGTCTGTCAGAAGCTTTTGTTGAAGGTTTACTACGTCAAATGCATAAGCAGAATAAAAATGTCTGCCTTAAGTAGCCAAGCTTTGGCTTACATGACAGGCAGCCAAGCCCAATATGCTGCTGATCACACAGAAAAGGAGAGAAAAAAAAAACTAAAGCAGGAGAAACTAGTGGATTTTCATTTCCAGCAGTTTGACATAAATTCTTAAGTAAGTGGGAGACAGAAGAGATGAATAGTAAGAGGAAAGTTTAGCTCCTATAAGCAAACCCTTCACAGTAACGTCAAGTCAAATAATACAACTTACTGTAACCTGCACAGCAACTAGAAATAAAACAATCTTTAAAAAATATGTTTATTCAATGACACTGCACAGGTAAGCGCTTTCGCATTAAATGAACTAATGCTTCATCAGACAAATAAAAAACTTCAAAGAGTCTCTTAAAAACAAAAACATCACTTCCAAGCTCATTAATACTTATTCAAACTGACAAATAAAAACAGAGATGCAATAAATCATCAAGGATATTCACCATCTCATCAGCAAGCACTGGTACAGAGTATGTCTCATAACAATGACATCACAAAAAAAAAACTGAATGCTGTAGTTTAAATCAGCAGCACTATAAAGCACATATTATGCTCTTATTCATAGAGGTCACAAAATTCATGCAGACAGTGCAAAACAAAAAATATTCTAAAGCTATTACACTTCCCTGCATAAACTATATAATAATAAAAAAATAATTAAAAAAAAAAAAAAAAAATATATATATATATATATATATATATATATATATATATATGTATTTTTTTTTTCTAAACCATGAAACAAATCAGTGTGAGAGGGGCTGCATTTTAAGGACAGGTTTCAGGGACATGGAATCATTTAGACCTGGTGGATTAAAGGATTGTAACTCAAGTATCCAACTTTGTTCTCAGGCTTCAGTTGTTGTTGTGTCTTTCGGCTTTTCCCGGTTAGGGGTCGCCACAGTGGAACTCCGGTCCGCTAATGATTGGTAGTTGATTTTTACATGCCGAGTTACCAGCCCTGATGCACAACCTTCAACGAAGGTATGCCCATTCACGCATGTCTCCACGCCGAAGACGCTCTAGCTGAGAATCGAACCGGACAGTGTCTTACTGTGAGGCGACAACGCTACCGCAGCACCACCACCGCAGGTGTTCTCAAGCTTCAGTAATGTTCTTAATATTTCCCCCTCTAACACCTAACTTAACAGTCTCCAAAACAGGAAACTTGAACGTATAGTGTACCCCTGACTTCTGGGATGTACAGCAAGTGCATTGGTACCTCTCACATTCCTGATCTCACCTAAGTCTGCAAGGATCCTATCTTTGAAACATTGATTTGTTTTACCCATATAACAGGCAAAACATTCCTGGCAGAACGCATAGTAAATCCATTGACTGTTCTACAGTCAGTGTAAAAAGAAAAATCTATGGTATGCTTCAATATTGGGTGTCAAATGTATGGCCAGAATATATATAATGGCATGCTCTACAATTCCTACATGGAAAAGTGCTGGAACGTGAAGAATTAAACAGGTCAGCACAGTCTATATTATTTCTATAGCAAAGTTGTCTTTTCAGAGAAATGCCATTACGAAAACTAAACTGCGGTCCATTGTCTGCTATGTCAGCAAGGTCAGGACAGCTCCATATAATATCCCAGTTCTTTTTAACGATATCTGTAATTATATTAGTGTCACTAGACTATGTAAGGATACATCCAGATACAGGAACAGGGGTCATTACGGGAGCAGTAAAATCAGAGAAATATGGTCTAGCTATACTTCTTTCTGATATGGCCATCTGTATACAGGCATCTATCTTTGTCTCAGTGTACCCATGTCTTAAAAAATCCATCTTAAACTCCTTCAAAGCATGTTCCAATGAGATCTCATCAGTGTGTAGTCACATGGCCCTAAGACACTGTCCCCTCAGGAAATTCCTGGGGTTATGTCTGGGGTGCATGCTGCTCTTATGCAACACTGAATTATTTTTGCATGGTTTCTTATATATTTTTGTATTAAACTTGCCCAAACTATTAATATGGACAGTTGTTGTGTCTTTTGGCTTATCCCGGTTAGGGGTCACCACAGCAGAACTCCGGTTCACTAATGTTTGGTAGTGGATTTTATATGCCGAGTTACCAGCCCTGACGCACAACCTTCAATGAAGGCATGCCCATTCACGCATGCCTCCACACAGAAGATGCTCTAGCTGAGAATCGAATGGGACAACATCTTGCTGTGAGGCGACAATGCTACCGCAGCACCACTACTGCAGGTAATATCCAAAAAATCAATGGCTTCTAGTGAAATCTTACTACTGAAACTTAAAAAGTCAGTCAACCTTTCCATAAAAGAAAGAAACTCATCAAGTAGTTCAATACTACCCACCCAAAGCAAAAAAATGTCAACAGAACGTTTATAGTGAATGACATGTTGTACATATATATTATCTTTAAGGACCTGAGTCTGTTCCCAGTATGCCAACACAAGGTTGGCATAGCTGTTGGCACAAGCTGTGTCCATAGCCATGCCAATCTTCTGCAAAAAATATTCCTGACCAAACACAAAGGCATTGTTCTCTAATACCCCTTCAAGAAGGGCACAGATTAGCTCAATTTTACTGCTAGACATATTCACATATTCTGCCAAAAAGGACCTTACATAATCAATACCCACAGTGTTAGGAATCATGGTGAATAAAGAAGTGACATCCAAGGTAACCAGTAGAAGGTCAGTAGTCCTATTTAAACCATTGACCTTTCTGTATAGGTCCTTTAAAAAATCTTTGGTGTCTTTTAACACAGAATCAGCTTTGTCAAGTATAGGTCAAAACATCTTTTCCAAAAAGGTGGACAAGGGCTCTGTAGTCCATCCTCTACTAGATAGTTTAGTTTCCATGGGAGAATGATACAGATTTTCATGTATCTTCAGAAGTCCGTATAAAATAGGAACAACTGGATGTTCATCTGAAAAATATTTAAATAGATCTTCATTAATAGTACCTGTAATCAATAGTTCAAATAACAGTACAGCAATCCTATCAACAATAACTGTCAATTGCAGTTGATTGATAAGTATTATTCTCTCAACAGCTCAACCATAGAATCTAAATACAAACTAGTGTCCATAACTACTATCACTTCACCTTTATCAGCGGGGTGAATCTCAATAGGTTTGAGATGTTTAAGATCATTCAATACTCTATATTCCTCACCATTCAAATTATATTAACAGAAAAAGGGGTAATAAAAGTTGTATTGAAATCAACAGATATATTTACAGTGACTTCTTCAGCTGTTGGGAGAAAATTATTTGTTAAACCTTCTGACCTCGAGCTACTACCCACAATTGGTTTAAAGACTCCTTCCCTTCTTTTGTGTGCAACTTCCATCATTAAATTATCTACTAGAGAGACAGGGTAAGATCGTTTCAAAAACATGTCTTTTAGTAAATTGCATTCCGAAATGAAGGAGGTTTCTAGAGAAGACATCCCGGCTGCTCTAACTAACTGGCCTTTTACAACGGCTTTTTTCTGGTGGTGAGGGTGGGAGCTTTCATAATGCAAAAAACTGTTTCCGTATGTAGATTTCCTATATATACTTGCCAGATATCTCTTATTACTGATGTCTTTTTCAATAAGGATGTTCAAAAATGAAATGGTGTTGTTACTAAATTGAAAAGTGAATTTCAAAAAATCTGTTAGGGTGGAAATATAATGCAGAAATACTTCTGCTCCTGACTGATCACCTTCAAATAAAATAAATATATCATCAAAATAGCTGGCATACATAAATAATTATAAGGATATTTACAACCCACCCCTTTGCCTGATTGTCAATGGCCGAAATTCAATAACTTATGCTTCTGCTAAATTTATTGATTAAGAAAGTTTTTGGAAACTGAATCTCAGATTTGTCAAGATTCCTGGCACTTTTTAGAGCATCTGGATTCATTTGTGTTTAATGAGACCTTGAATTTCCTCACGGTTGACATCAAAGACCTGTATATGGTGATCCCCAGAAATTGGGTCTTGATTGGGTGAGGGAATTAATTCTTAGTAAAAATGTGAGTACAGAAGAAATGTAGTTAATAGAGTTTCTTCTAGATATAGTACTATCTAACAACTTTTTCTTGTTTAACAACAACTTTTATTTACAAAAGTCAGGGGTGGCAATGGGGTCTCCATGTGGTGGGAGCTTTGCAAACTGTGTACTTGCTTTTTGGGAAAGAAACCATTTATTTAAATGTGATCTGTTTCAACAACAAGTAAAATGGTATACCAGTTATTTGGACAATATATTTATTTTATTTGGAGGTGATTGGTCAGGAGCAGAAGTATTTCTGCATTATATTTCCACCCTAACAGATTTTTTGAAATTCACTTTTCAATTTAGTAACAACACTATTTCATTTTTGAACACCCTTATTGAAAAATACATCAGTAATAAGAGATATCTGGCAAGTGTATATAGGAAACTTACATACCCAGTTTTTTTTGCATTATGAAAGCTCCCAACCTCACCACCAGAAAAAAAGCCGTTGTAAAAGGCCAGTTAGTTAGAGTAGCCAGGATGTCTTCTCTAGAAACCTCCATTTCAGAATACAATTTACTAAAAGAAATGGTTTTGAAAAGCTCTTACCCTGTCTCTCTAGTAGATAATTTAATGATGGAAGTTGCACATAAAAGAAGGGAAGGAGTCGAAACCAGTTTTGGGTAGTAGTTCGAGGTCAGAAGGTTTAACAAATAATTTTCTCCCAACAGCTGAAGAAGTCACTGTAAATGTATCTGTTGACTTCAATACAACTTTTATTACCTCTTTTTCTGTCAATGCACTCACTTTAAAAGGGATTATTGTGAAAAACTGAGACTTGATTCTGGCTGATACTTCTGTTTGTCTAAACTTGGGTGTGATACCACGGGTAACTTTTAAAAGAGGTTGTAACTTGAAAGCCTTACTTGAAAGACCTAATAAAAATATATTAACAGTCCCGGGATGTATAAATGTGGCAGATGCCATTTTTGCAAGTACATTAAAGTTGGTAAAAAAATAACTGTCAACAAACATCACTTAGACATAACAAGTAGGTTTAACTGTGAAACAAATGGACTGATATACTTAGCTTTGTGCGATAAATGCGAATGTTTTTATGTTGGTAAGACAGAGAAACAGCTAAAACAATGCATTTATGAGCACATATACAATATAGGGAAACAAAATCCTACTAACGCCTTAGCCAGACATGTCAGTAGCAACCCAGGGCACACATTCATTTGTGGTTATAGAACAACTTCTCACAAATATTCGGGGTGGCCTCATTGCTGTTAGAAGAAAAGGAACTTAACTGGCAGCTGGTTTTGAATGCTTTCAGCTACCCAGGATTAAATGACAACTGTATTGTGAAATGTCTTTAAAAACTTAAATCTTTAGAAAGATGCTTTTTAACTATAGGTTTACATAGCTACATATGCATATAAATATTTAAACTTTTTCTCATATATATATATATATATATATATATATATATATATATATATATATATATATATATATATATATAAAATATATATTTTTTATACATATATTTAAAAGTGTTATGTCTTTTTAACAGAGATGGGAAGTGATGTCATATATTTTTTATTATTTAAAATATGTAATTTCCTATTTTTCTTGTTTGATGAAGTTTGCTTATTAGTGGCAGACAAAAGCGCTAGGCATTAAACAGTGTGTTTGTTGGACTTGCTGATTCTGCCTCTTTTTTTTTTTTTTAACACGTTTTTCTAGTTGTGTATTTGTTTTACTCTTATCATAATCATTGATCTGTTCAAATAAGTCATCAACCCTGGTCGTGACCACTTCTGCTGGAAACTTAGTGTATACTTCACCTTGTAGTACATTGATCTCTTCCAACAGCTCAGCCTCTACGGAAGAAAAAAATTAATCCAGAGCCATATATAATCCAAGCCTATATGAATGTTCAGCGACTGCCATCTCTTCAATAAATCACGGTAGGTCGAGCCATAAATAGGCATCTTTAATACACGTAGTCCCCTCGGGACACTTTTATGATGCAGGCAGGCCTCTAAATGTCTTTTTTGCCACTGCATATGCTTATATCTATATAGTTTATCTTCCAGAGTGCGCAAGCATCCAGAAAAGCTCAATTCAGCTTCTTGCATAATATCAATAGAGGCCTCAGACAAAGTTGGAATATGTCCCAAAAGCGGATTATCAACAACCCTCAATATATGCTGCAGTTTGTCCATCCTGCCAGAGTTACAGCCAAAGTCATTACTAAAGCCTTCTGCCATGCCTCAAACGGGTATATAACAGAATAATAAAATGAAAACAAAGATATAACCTCTCGGGTAGAGTCGCAGATTAAAGAACAAAAAATCAAATAATACAACTTACTGTGGCCTGCACGGCAACTAGAAATAAAACAAACTTTAAAAAATATGTTAATTCAACGACACTGCACATGTAAGTGCTTTCGCATTGAATTAACTAATGCTTCATCAGACAAATAAAAAATTGCAGAGAGACTCTTAAATACAAAAACATCACTTCCCAGTTCATTAAAACATATTCAAACTGACAAATAAAAACAGAGATACAATAAATCACCAAGTATATTCACTACCTCATCAGCTAGCGCTGGTACAAAGTACGTCTCATAACAATGGCATCACAAAAAAAAACTCAACGTTGTAGTTTAAAACAGCAGCACTATAAAGCACATATTTTGCTCTTATTCGTAGAGTTCATAAAATTCATGCAGACAGTGCAAAACAAAAACTATTCTAAAGCTATTACACTTCTCTACATAAACTATATAATAATAATAATGATTAAAAAAAATGTATATATATACATATATATTTTCTAAACCCTGAAAGAAATCAGTGTAAGAGGGGGTGCATTTTAAGCACAGGTTTCAGGGACGTGGAATCATTTAGACCTGGTGGTTTAAAGGATCGCAACTCAAGTTTCCAACTTTGTTCTCTAGCTTCAGTAATGTTCTTAACATTTCCCCCTCTAACACCTAACTTAACAGTCTCCAAAAAACAAAACTTGAATGTATGTGTATCCCTGACTTCTGGATATGTACAGCAAGGGCATTGGTGTCGCTCACATTCCTGATCTCACCTAAGTCTGCAAGGATCCTATCTTTGAAACATCGATTTGTTTTACCAATATAAAAGGCAAAACATTCCTGGCAGAATGCATAGTAAATCCATTGACTGTTCTACAGTCAGGGTAAAAAGAAAAATCTATGGTATGCTTCAATATTGAGTGCTCAAAAGTATGGCTAGAATATATATAATGGCATACTCTACAATTCCTACATGAAAAAGTGCTGGAACATGAAGAATTAAACAGGTCAGCACAGTCTACATTATTTCTATAGAAAAGCTGTCTTTTCAGAGAAATGTTATTACGAAAACTAAACTGTGGTCCATTTTCTGCTATGTCAGCAAGGTCAGGACAGCTCCTATAATATCCCAGTTCTTTTTAAGGATATCTGTAATTATATTAATGTCACTAAAATATGTAAGGACACATCTAGTAGTTCTATTACAGATACAGGAACAGGGGTCATTATGGGAGCAGTAAAATCAGAGAAATATGGTCTAGCTATACTTCTTTCGGATACAGGCATCTTTCCCTGTCCCAGTGTACCCATGTCTTAAAAAAATCTATCTTAAACTCCTTCAAAGCATGTTCTAATGAGATCTCATCAGTGTGTAGTCGCATGATCATAGGACACTGTCCCCTCAGGACATTCCTGGGGTTATGTCTGGAGTGCATGCTGCTCTTATGCAACACTGAATTTTTTTTGCATGGTTTCTTATCTAGTTTGTATTAAACTTGCCCAAACTATTAATATGGACAGTGATATCCAAAAAATCAATGGCTTCTAGAGAAATCTTACTACTGAAACTTAAAAAGTCAGTTGACCTTTGCATAAAAGAAAGAAACTCATCGACTAGTTCAATACTACCCTCCTAAAGCAAAAAAATATCAACAACAAAATATTTATAGTGAATGACATGTTGTACTATATATATATATATATATATATATATATATATTATCTTTAAAGACCTGAGTCTGTTCCCAGTATGCCAACACAAGGTTGACGTTGCCATTGGCACAAGTGTCCATAGCCACGTCAACCTTCTGCAAAAAAATATTCCTGACCAAACACAAAGGCATTGTTCTCTAATACCAGTTCAAGAAGGGCACAGATGAGCTCAATTTTACTGCTAGACATATTCATATATTCTACCAAAAAGGACCTTACATAATCAATACCCACAGTGTTAGGAATCTGTATGAATAAAGAAGTGACATCCAAGGTAACCAGTACAAGGTCAGTAGTCCTATTTAAACCACTGACCTTGCGGTATAGGTTTATCAGTAAATCATAGCTATCATGGAGATGAAGTGTTGTGTTGGTAGTGGTACTGTTAGGGAAAAGCTTTTTAGTAACATAATATGTAGGGTTAGGGTTAAGGATAGGAGTAACCCTCATGAGAAAGGTGGGAAGCTCCCCCCTCACTTTACTCGTTCAAATCTAAATATCAATACTGAATACTTGTGAGTGGTTATTAAAGCATCCATTTCACCTGATATTTATAAAAATATATGGAAAGCCTTGAAAACAGGAGGATGAAGGAAGAATACCAAAGCACACTGATGATACTTTTGAGACCAAAAGACAAGATTTGATAAATGCCATCACAATAGAGTGTTCCCTTTTAACAGAGTATGGCTAAAAGCAGTGGCATAGAAGGAAGCCAGATCTATAGGCAACTATTTAAAGTGAATGATAGATGATGCATTTCAGTATTGTTTTGGTTCTCCTAAACTGGCAGTGAGTGGGGCAGCCAGTTGTCTGTGAACAGCTTTTGTTGAAGGTTTACTACCTGAAATGCATAAGCAGAATAAAAGTGTCTGCCTTAACTAGCCAAGCTTTGGCTTACATGACAGTCAGCCAAGCCCAATATGCTGCTGATCACACAGAAAAGGAGAAAAAACAAAAGCAGGAGAAACTAGTGGATTTTCATTCCCAGCAGTTTGAGATAAATTCTTAAGTAAGGGGGAGATGGAAGAGATGATGAATAGTAAGAGGAAAGTTTAGCTCCTATAAGCAAAACCTGCATGGTAACATCAAGTACCAGCATATCAAAATCAAAAACACTTCTATTTGGTCCAGTCCCTTATAAATTATGATCAGACTGCTAACTTTTTCTTTAAGTGTGGGCAGAGAGGTCATTGGGTGTGATAATTGCCCTTTAAATAACCAGTAGATCTGCCTCCACATAACACAAATTAATTCACCCACAACAAAGTGTACAACAGCAGCAGCTTCCAACCTGGAGCACTGCCTGTAAGCCACCTGCCTAGCAGCATGACAAATTGGGTGGCATTAACAGAAACCATAGCTATTTCCCTTATAAGCAGTAATGTCCATTAGTTTAAACAAAAGACAAAAACATTAGTGTTTCCTTTTTATAGATACTGGTGCTACTTGCTCAATAAGAACACTAAATGATGTTAAAAAAAATTATTTTCAAAGTACTTGTTAAAGGAATGGGAGTCATAAAGGTCCAGATGGACTACCCTGAAACTGCTCTAGTAGCCATTCAAACAGGTCCTTTACAAAATCATCAGGCATCTGTTGTCAGAACTGAACCTCCTCTGAATGTTTAGGGATGAAACCTATTAAGGAAACTTAAATGTATCTTTTATTGCACTTTTGACAGAGTTTTCTTAAACATTCCTAGAGAACCCTTATCTTTAAAATCACAAATATGAGGAAGATGTTTTTGTTCCTTGGAGACTGAACATGTCACTAGGATTACAAATAATTAGAAACTGTTTCAGTCTTTTCCACCACAAGCTTGGACTTTTTAGGACAATGAAGCTGGTTTAAAGATGCGGAATTTATAAGCTACTCTTAAGCCTGAAGACACTCTTCCTCATGTAATAAAATACCTTCTGTGCGGAATCAGAGAAAGGAACTGAATCTGTAATATCAGTGCTACCACATCACGGCATAATAGTGCTAACAAAAACTAAATAAAATATACCTTCACTACTGGTGAAAATGCCAGGTAAAGAAACTAAGTCTATATTAAATCAACGAAAATCCATTACATTGAATATCAAAACAGCGACACATATTACTCGAACCATGAAAATACCTAACGCACGAAACCGCAAAATTTAAAATATCGAACGTTCATAGTTGGCCAACCTCACCACCCGCTACATACTACCTACCCAAACAAAATAAATAAACCACATACATACACTAACCAAACCCTACTCCTAACCCTAAAGTAAAACACCAAAACTCAACTTCTAACCCTACACTAAAACCCACATACACAACTATCAATGCACTATCCTTAAGCCTTCCCTAATTCTAAGGTCCGTAACTACCGCACACTTCCCCTATGGAGATATACCCAAACAAAATAAATAATACACATAAATACATTTAACAAAACCCTACTTCTAACACTACACTAAACCTTACACACATTCCCTATCTATACACTTACCTTAACCCGCACCCTAACCCTAAGGTCCGTAACTATTGCACACTTACCTTACGGAGCTATACCGCAGACGGGCCAACCAAAACACTTCGGCATTTCAAATTTCTTGGTTTTGTATGTTCGACGATTACGTATTTCACGCAATACATGTCGATGATTTCATATTTGCATAAACAGAGTTTCGACAATCTAATAGGAACCCAAATAAACCTACTGCTATGTGCAAGATTTCAGTGCTTCAGATTGCAGTTCTGCCCATTTTTACAGTAGTATCAAACCTTGCTATAAAACCATAGGTCAGTTCCCACTAATGCAAGTAAGTTTTCAATATCCAAATTTATCCAGGCAAGCAATACTCATTTGCCTTTACATATACACATCAGCAGTATATTGGTAGTAAGTTACTGCATAGAAAGTACAGTCATTCATGCAAAATGAAGGGGTACAGTAAGTGGATGATTTACTTTTAGCATCTGATTCTTTATCAAAGCGCCAGCAAGATAGTATTTTCCCCTAAATGAAATTTCAAATGCAGGGTTTAAAGTCAAGCAAAAAGTGCCATTATGGAAGGCACTGATACACTACTTAGGCCATTTTATCTTTGCAGGAGCTTTATACATTCTACCATCTTGCATTACTGCTATCCAGTCTGCACCACAACCGGTAGCTCTCAGACATATTTGGTCTAAAAAGGCTGTTGTAGACAGTGGATTTCTAACTTTGCAGAAATAGGACAACCCTTTTTGGAATTACTAAAAGGTGAACAGACTTTTAGTAATTTAAAATCTTTATTTCCGAACCCACCTCCCCTTGGATTGCCAGATTATTTTTAAGAAATTTTCCTGATTTGTTGCAGCCACAACAAAGTAGCATGAGGACTGTTGGCAAACTACATAAATGGCAGTTTTAGAGCTATAGCTTACCTTAGTACTAATCAAGATCCAATAGGAGCTGCCATCCCTCATTGTTTTTCGACAGTGGCTGCTAGTGTGAGACTGGACCTCACATCTGCACTCAGTCTTGGGCATGAATTCAGCAGTAGCCCTTCAACTTGTAAACTAAAGTATTTGTCAGTCTCATGATCTTCCAAATGCATGTTTACACTATCAAACCATCTTTAAAATATATTAGGTGGCTAAATCCTTGCTCCTCACCCCTAAAGGAGGAGGAGGAGAGCCTTGTGTTTGTGTTTTGTTGTTAACTATGTGCTTCCCCCTAGATCTCAGCTGCACAATCCTGATCATACATTTGGTGAGAAGATGGGTCACTTATGGCAGCAGTCACAGTGAATACTGCTGATCATGTTTTTTGACAGGACAACTGAGTGGAAATGTGGCAGCACAAGTTGTAAATCAATACCAGCTTTTGAAGCAAGTAAAATACCTCAGAGAGAGACTGTGAACATATTTGCAGATTCTAGATATGTTTTGTGAGTAGAATACGATTTTGGGACTTTGTGGATGTTGATGGGCTACTTGATTTTGATGAGGCTGTGTGATAAAAATAAAAAAAATCATACTCGATCAGTCAATTGTTAGGTGCACTTGTATTACCTAGAAAAATAGCTGTCATGAAATGTGCTAATTAGAAAACTGATGGTTCTAAGCAAAATACTTAGGCTTATGTTGTGGTTAAACATTCTGCATTATACTGTCCTGCCCAGGCTTTTTCTTTCTTTCTTGCAGTCGCTGAAAACTAAATATAGCTTTGTATCATTTTAGGAAGCTTTGGCTTTTCAAAATCAAGCTAAATACTCTGAAAAGGTAAGGTGGATACATCACACTTGCTGCCATTCACCAAACTCATGTTGACACCACCCAGATGGGTGGCCAGTGGCCCCACATTCTTTTTTATCTCATTTGGTTCAGGCTTACCATTTGCCCTTCCGTTTCATGAAAAATACTTTCCTAAAACACATTTTAACTGACTGATATGCTTCTTACATTTCCAAAATCATTCAATATACTGTAAATACTTCTGATATTTTTATTCAATGTAATTCTTGTGAAAGCGTTTCAGTCCCCACTCAGTCATCACCAAAGCCTTTGGTACCATTTTGTTGTGTTCAGCTAGAGTTTTGTGATTTACTTCATCAGATTTTTTATTTGTTAGTGATTGTAGACATGATTTCTGGCTAGGTAGAAGCCTAACATTCCTAAATGATGTACCAGTTACACAAAAAAGTAGAAATAATTGATTCCTAAGTCTGATAAATCATGCTGTAATCAGTCTGACGGGGTACTGTAATTTAACTGGCAGGTAATCTAGATGTTGAATAAAATCTTGAATGTGACCAGACAGTACGACTGCTCACACAGACCTCAGGTATTTGGGGTAATGGAATGCATGAATCAGACTAGGCCTTAAATGGACAGACTCTTCACCTCTAGTTTTGTTTAGTATTCATAGTGTAGTCAGTACTATCTAAAAATATTACTGCCATGAAATTCCCATGGGAAACACCATGAGAATGCTACTAGCTATACTGGAATCCATTAACCTGGATTTGAAAAATACAGATGACACTACTAAAAAAAACTCCATTCAGCCCAGGTAGAAACGACATTTTCTTATCCTTCTCCAGCCAAAAGTGTGAGGGGATTGACAGCTTGGATCTATGTTTCACACATCAAAAAATACATACATATGAGGGAGAGCTTCCGTCTGGCATCAATACCAGCCACACAGTCCTCAGATGAACTCTTACTGCCAGCAGTGGATGACAGTGGTATCACCATTAGGACCAGGTCTAAAGTCCAAACCACTATCACTTGAGGAGGATGAACTCTGTAAGCAGATGCTATTTCCAATATCACCACCCAGTGAGTCCTGCGACCTGGAATTTGGACTGGATTCAGCAAATGAGTAAGGTGACAATGCACCACTCACATGTCCATCATGTTATCATACCAGAGGATAGGACTGTTTAAAGAAAATCAATCATCAGAAAAGAACAATGTATTTATGTCTGTAGTTTTTCAAGCAATCCCTACAGTCATACCTAACTCAGTGTTACTGTGGATCTGCAGTCCTTACTACCATTAAAATTATATTCATTCTGCTACAGTACTTTCTGTTCCTGTTGTCATGAGATACTGCATGTATTGTAAATATAAAGTAAAGCTCAGGAGACTGGCATTCAAAATTTAATACCTTTATAGTTGCCTTTGTTGCCTCTGCAGATAATACGAATGTATCAAACTGCTGGACCTGTGCTCATATTCCTCACATTAATCATTCCAGAATTCCATTAGTGGCATTACCAATTCCAGAAAATAGCATGAGATTAACATAGGCATGTCACTGACTGGCAGTAATGTTACATGATACCATGTGACTGATTAGAACTAGGTTGTATCTTTGCAGCTAATATGAACATTGAGAGGTTATGAATATTGTATCAGAACTGGTATTGTTAAAGTGGGACTCACCTCCTGTAGTATTCCTAGGAGACTGCATGGATGGTGGACAGGAGTACAAGGAATAGAGATGCTGCAAGACAAGTATAATGTATGTGGAAAACGAGCATACCTGTGGCCAACTGGCTAGTGAATTGCTAAATGGGGCATCTTATCCATTTAATTAGACATGTCAAGGAACTACAAAAATGGAAAATTAGAAACACTTGATGTAAGAGAAACTCTGACTGTTAAAAATCTGTTTGGCAAGAATGATGCATCTGGGATGTTTCATCACAATTTGGAACATATGTATTACATTCAATAGATTGGTACATATGGATTTGGGGATGATGTCATTTCTAAGTCAAGCACGTTTTGCGTTTATGGAGCAGTTAAACATATTATGAAACTAAGAAAACTTTCTAAACTACTTTTTGTAACACTATGATTTTAAAATTGTTACTAGGCAATGCAGTTTTTACTTGATTTTAATTGTTCAATTATTGAATTATTTAATTACATAATTAGCTGGCTGTAAGTGTATATAAGCTTATTTGTTTCTAAATCAATCCATTCTGAAGAAGTCTGTTTCCTTATGCAGACGAAAAGTGCATTGCTAATTAAAGACTTAATCTGAGTTACAATGCTGTCTCAGCAGCTTCAGTTATTTTAAAGTCAAAATACAGCTGGGCTACTTTTCTGGAGTTGGATTCCATTGTGGTGAAGTAGATATCTGGTTGTGTTATGGTGTTTATAATCTAGAGGTCCTTAGTAATGCAATTTCTGAATCAATCAAATTACTGTTGACGTGACTGCAATGGATAATATTGCTTTACAGAACCGGATGGCTTCAAAGTGTGAAGTGCTGTACCTTCCTACCAGACAATAAACATGCAGTCCAGAGTTTATATATATATATACAGAAGGAAACTGAGCTAGCTCATACAAAATAGGCCAATAGCTCATGGTGAGCATGGTTAACTAATTGTTCATATCTGTAGACAAAATATTCTAATATTTTTCATGTTAATTATCATCATTGCTATTGCAGTATTCTGTTATATTTCTACCGATTACTAGATTAATTGTTGCCAGAAGTAGCTTAAAGTTACAAAATAGACCAATTAATATTAACCAATGGTGGGTTAGAAACGGACAATGAAGCTTTGCAAAGATTTATGATAATATTTTCAAAGGCAATTACAAAACAAATGTTAATTTGTTAAGATCTTAATATCAAGAATGTTCAGGATGCATTTGTAGTGAATAAAACCATTTCTATTAGGGATCTAAAAAAAATAGAAATGTCTGCAACACCTACACAGGGATAATGTGCAAGAGATGTTTGATTTTTTCAAAATGTTACTTGCTCATTGATATGTGTCTGAGTCCAGTTTCATTTCTTCAACTCAACACAGCATTTCCCTTATTCTGTGTGTGCTTAGTTCAGATAAAATACAACTTGTTGGTTTTGGTGGTCAAGGAAGTGATAAAGGGTCTGAGAACATACTGTTAGCAGTAACTATTCAACTGTGTTACAATTTTCATTGGTCAGTAATCATGGTCTGATATCTTCTTTAGTTACACAGCTTTTTGTATTACAAATATTAGTGTCTTTTGTTTGCTCAAGATAACTTCCTTGGTCTCCCACAATCGTGTGTGAATAAAGATCATTCTGCTTTGCTGAATCTTGTTTTAGTGAATGTCCACACAAGACAAATGTCTAGGATTAAGTATGTAGTTATACCCAACTAAATAAACTGCAGGTGATAAAACAACTGTGAGATAAACATTCACGTAAAAAAAGACCGAACAGGAAAAAATAAGAAGTGCAATGCATTCAACATCGATTTCAAAGTAGCTCTACACATCCTAAACACTATCATGGTGTCAAAGTGAATAAGGAATTACTGAACACTTTAATTACCTTTAAGCATGCACTGGAATACTGTTGTTTAGTCTTAGGATGATTTTTAAATAAAAATGTATTCATGTTTCAATTGGGAAGTACAGTGGTCTGTGTTATACCCTTTTCAATGATAAACCCAGCAACAATGGTAAATATAATTTACATGGGAGTTTTAAAGTAAAAAACAATCACCCAGTATGTTCTTTGGAAAGTTGTAGGAAATCAGACTACCCAGTGAAAATGCATGCAGACATGTGGACATTATGTAAACTCGATACAGACCATCTTTCAATAAGGCAGAGATTTTAATCATTGAGCCTTCAGGCTGCCTGCTGTAACAACTCTCAGCAGTAAAGCAATCAACTGTCAATCAGTTATTGTGAAAGCCAGAAAGATCGTCGAAAACCTGGAAATTCAGAAAAGTACTTAAATGTGCTAAATATTATGGTAATGATGTGCTTTAGCTTTGTACATTAATAGCTGAAAGTGCAAGAAAAAAAAATTGGTGCAATGCCAGGAAGTTTAAAAATGTCTAAGTATGTGTTAATATGTATTTTAAATGCTTTCACTAGATAAAATGGGAATCTTTATCTTAACAGAGAGATCAAAATGTGTTAAAACATTAAGAAATTCACAGCTTAACCTATGGATTTCTTAACATGTATCCTGTGGTCCAAGATTTCTTTTAGTAGGACAGTCTGAAGCATTTGTGATGAAGCTGGCCACATCAGACTCATCTCCAACTCATTCTTTCAGCCATGTTGACATACAATATACTACAGGGGTCAGGACTGTAGTAACCTCCACATATTTGTCCTGTTTGTAGCCTGAGCTATGATTTGCACCATCTATGCATCTGAACAGTGGCATGGTCATTGTTTCTTTACCATCTCTAGTTTTTTTTTAAGTTTACACTTTTGAAGAAATCACTATTGGAGATATGGTGATAATTTATTATGCACTTCTGAAAACACAAATATCATAAATACTGCTGGGGGATATATTTAGGATTTTTAATTATCCTCTGATTGTGAATGCTACTTACTTTTCTGAGCATCAATACTTATGTTTGTTCAATGCTGTGAAACACACATGAAATGTTTTTTGTAAGTGTTCATCTAATAGTATTGTTTATTTAGCAAGCACTGCTGTCTGTGAAACATTATATGCAGACAAAATGTTATGTAAATTAAAACAGAAATGATAAGAACATTGCAATGACATCAAGAGGAAGAGTGTTGGGGTGTATCCAAAATGGTGGCAAGTTAGCAGAACACTTCCATAGCTCTGCTATCCAAGTTATATTTCCTGACAGGAAATTTTAATTTTCAGATGCAGACGACTGTTTATTTTCAAAGCTCATCTTTTATTGAAGTTTTTGGATGACTACACACTGAGACGATCTCTCCCCATAATTTTGAATTCCTGTCAAATTTCAAGCAAAAGTGACACTCTCAATACTTTTCTGCAGGATGAGTTACTCTGAAAATAACTTGCAAGACTCTTCAGTAAAAAAGGAACTATAATCTTTACTCTCCAGTATTCAGGATATATTGATTAAGCTTGACAAAATGGACAATAAACTTGATACTTTTAAACAAAAATGTTCAAAACAAATGAAGCAGTTACAAGAAATAATTATGCAGCACAAAGCCCAAATATCCAGTATGGAATAATTACTAAATGATATAAAAGGAAGAGTTACAGAAGAACACCACCAAATTGAATTCCTACTAAAAGAAGTGGTGATATTGAAAACAATTTGCACCATTTATGGACTGCCTGAGAAGATTGAAGATAACGGTCAACTTTTTAACATCTTAGCTCCCTAATATCCTGAATTTACCAGAATCTCTCTTATTCGGAATTGAAAGTCATTAGTAGTTCCTTCAGTTTCCAATAAGTTAAAAACAAACCAGAGATCCATAATTGTAAGAAGACTAAGAACTAATCTTAAAAACGGCTTGGACTAATTCACCGATTAAATATAAGGACTCCTTAAGAGTTGATAATGGTTAATCATCAACAGTGGTTTCAAAGAGAAAATAATTTCTGCATTTAATAAGAGAACTGAAAAAGAAACTAATCAAAGTGCGCTTGCTGTTTCTAGCTACAGTGAAGATCTTTCTATTGGATGGTATGAAATATTTTGATTCCCTAGACTCAGTTGTATCCTACATAATATTAAATAACATTTTAGACCGAGTAGAAGGAATGGAGTGGAGCAGTACCTCTAAAGAGAGGAGCAGGAAAAAATGAATGGAAGCCTTTAGATCACAAGATATTAAAAGACAATTTTTTTTTTTATACCCTACATAGTGCTTAAATGCTACATCATTTCACATGTATAACAGCTCTAAATATCAACCCATAACCTTGATGATATTGATACTCCCTATCATAAGGAACTTGAACTCACAGCTATATGAAAGTTAGATGCTTTTCTACTGTCCTTTCTCTTTTCTCCTTTGTTTTCTCTATGTCATTATAGAACTAATTAATATTTAGTTAAATTCTCTTGATGCCAGCTAAATACTGATTATATGGCAAAGGAACTGAAGACAAATTTGACATCTCTCTGTAGTTACATGAAAATATTAATAAGACTAAAGGTTTTACTTTATACTTGGCTTAACAGCTAGTTGAAACTATAACTACTGCTATTTACAAAATGTATAGTCAAATATTTGTTTCAGTATTAAAGCTTATGGAAATACATACAGTACATATGCGCTGCTAGAAAGGTCTCATGAATGATAATTTTCAAATACATATTGAATTTTAGTTATATGCAGAAATATAAACTTTAATTGTTTTTATTTTTATTTTATAAATGATAGGAATCATAAAACATTATAAATAAGTGAAAATGAAAGTAGTGTTTTGGGATTGATTTATAATCTGTTGTTAGTTTTGTTTTTGGGTTCCCTTTTTTTGAATTCAGTCCGCACTTCTTTTGAACTGTAGAGAAAACTATTTAGTTTAGCTTGAGCTCAAGTTACACTTAAATTGTTCATTTAGTCTACTCACTGGTTTCTTGCATTCCTGCCAAGATCACAAGCTAATTCCCTTAATTTTGCTCTTGTTTTATGTGGTAAATCCATTGTGAGAGTGTGTTATTCTCTAAACCATTGAGGGGACTTCTCTCTAATGATGTAATCAGCTGGGTTAAGGGTCACATCTAAGCGGTTTCTGTTCCCACATTTCTTAAAGTGAAAGATGCATTATATATGCCAGTTTACATTCTACAGAAAAAATGTTTGATGTAAATTAGGTATATAAACAAAATTTAACTTGCATACAACATTCAAATTCTTTATACCAATATCAGATGCATTACGGCATATTTTGATATTTAATTTTCTTTACTAAAAATGGCTTCATACCTTATAATTGAAATATGGGAGTTGCGTTTAACACTGAAGCCATCTGAGGGAGAACACATTATCAAGCAAATTGTAAGAGCTGGTGAGAAACTTGATTCAGCAAAGTGTGCAAAACTGGTTGCTTATGGTGGTGAAGAGATTCAAACTGATGGGGCTGTAGTTCTCATATACCATTCTGCTGGGAACAGCTATGACTTGCAGTTTTATGTAGTCAAAAGACATGTGCAGTCATTGTTAGGCCTCAAAGACCATTTGAGAATGGGAATGACTTCAATCAATAAAGAGGTCCACCATACAAATCTGAACAATAGTTTTACACAATATTTTAGTGAATATGCTATTTTCACAGATGAGCTTGGCAAACTGTCACATATTCCAAAGTTAAACCATGATGTAAGCCCAGTTGTCAGACCAGCAAGGAAGGTTCCATTGGCAATGTAGACTAAAGTAAAAGCAGAGCTTGACCAAATGGTGAATTTAGGTGTTCTTACTCCAGTAAAAGAACTGACTGAATGGGTATCATTCATGGTTATAGATCATAAAAAAAAGCTCAGATGATATTAGAATATGTATTGATCTGAGAGACTTAAACATCCTCATCATCCGATGCACACAGTAGAAGTAGTAGCCACTCTCATGGCAAAAAGTTAGATCTGACAAATGCTGCTGGATCACAAATCTTCATTAACCACTTTTAATACATTTGGCAGAGACAGATTTTTGAGAATGCCATTTGGGATAAATTCTGCCAGTTAATTATTTCAACGTGTGATGGAAAGTACAGTTTTGTACCTACCATAAATGTAGATGTTCGAAGATCCACATTGCTGCAGTCCTTACACTTGGGTAGTCCGCTGTCCTCGGTCGGCCCGAATATCAAAGTATAAGGCTGACGTCGGTCAAGGCGCATTAGACTGACATCAGGACGTCAGGGTACAAATGCGCATGACCGACGTCATATCCTCAGTCTTTTCTTGCCCCAGATGTCAGAAGACCCTAAAAAGAAAGGTCAAAACCAAAAGACAGCAAACAACCAACCAACCACCCTTGCACTAATAATATGTACAATATATACAATATACACAATATTTACAACCCAACCCACACAACCGCCTCTAACTACAGAGGGAAGGAGGAGGGTAATTGGACTGCAGCAATGTGGATCTTGAACATCTACATTTATGGTAGGTACAAAACTGTACTATGTTCTTCATCTCACATTGCTGCAGTCCTTACACTTGGGTAGAATCCCAAAGCAGAGGTAAGGGAGGATGGCAAAACTATAAAGAAGCAGGAGCTGCCAAAATGCCCTGTAAAATAGCAGTGGCAAAACCAGCCCTAGATTTAGAGTAAAGTGGAAGGTGATAATGCTTAGAGAAAGTATGCACTGAACTCCAAGTAGCTGCCTCCAAAATATCTTTAGTTGCCACCCCTTAAAAAGCTGTCAAGTGGCAGTAGCCCTAGTGGAATGAGGCCTAATCCCAGCTGGAATCTCCTTGCCATGATGGGAATAACAGAAAGCAATGCAAAACCCAATCCACTTAGAAATAGTTTGTTTTGACACAGGCTTGCCCTGAGAACTCAAAGCAAAAGAAACAAATAACTGCTGAGACTGCCTGAACCCTTTAGTTCTGCTCAAATAATATCGCAACTGCCTGTGTACATCTAAAGTGTGCAAAATCTTTTCCCTTTATTTTGGGGATTTGCATAAAAAGTAGGCAAATGAATAGTTTGGTTTAAAGCCACACTAGAAACCACTTTAGGCATAAAAGAAGGATTAGTACAAAGATACCCTATCCTTATGGAAAATTAAGAAAGGCTCAACCGCCATAAGGGCCTGCAATTCAGAAACCCTTCTTGCAGAGGTAATGGCCAACAAAAAGCAGTCTTCCATGATAAATATTTCAACTCGGTAGTAGCTGCAGGCTCAAAAGGTTGTAGAGTGAGTTTCTCCAACACAAAATTGAGATCCCAAGCAGGAGTAGGAGCTCTACGGGGGTCTTATATTCTTTGCCCTCTAAGAAATTGCTTGAACAAAGGATGAGAAAACAATGGTGGGTCACAGTCATAGTGAGCGAAATTGCTGCAGCATGAACCTTAATAGAAGAGAAGGACAAACCTTTGTCCAGTAACTCAGTAAGATATTGAAGAGCCACACTTAAATTAGGCTCAGAAACATCAAAATCCTTTGCTGCACTCCAAAATAAAAATCTCTTCCATTTATCTGCACACTTTCCTTGTACTAGGCCTTCTAGCTTCCAAAATAACATTCAAAACTTGCTGTGGAAGTGGAGACCCTCTATGGTTCAAAACAGAATATGCCAGGCTGTTAGGTGAAGAGAGTGAAGCTTGACATTGAGTAAATGACTGTCCTTCTGAGACAACAGGTGTGGAATCGAAGGCAAAGGCCATGGAGGCTCCGCACCAGACTTCTCAGTAATGGGTACCAGTGCTGTCGAGGCCAATCTGGAGCTATTAAAATCATCTTTGGCTTGTCCTGTCTGACCTTTAGAAGTACCTTTGGGAGGAGAGGCAGAGGTGGAAAGGCATACACATGAAGATTGCTCCAATTGAAAGAAAGAGCATCCACTTTCCAGGCTGTGGGATGAAACCTTTTCGTGCAAAACTTTGGCAGCTGGTGGTTTAGTGGAGAAGCGAACAGATCTATGTCTGGAGCTCCCCACGACACTGTCAATTTCTGAAATACATGAGGATCCAATTTCCACTCGTGGGGATCCATAATTGCCTGCTCAACACATCTGCTAAGGAGTTCTGTGCTCCCGGCAGAAACCTTGCCTGAAGATTTAGCTGTAAACTGAGAGCAGTCTCCCACAAAATCATTGCTTGCCTGCATAGAGGATAAGAATGTGTTCCCCCTTGCTTGTTGATGTACCACATGACAGTTGTGTTGTCTGTTAGAATCAACACCTGCCCTGGAAGAAGTAAATCCTTGAAAGCTATTAATGCAAACTGGACTGCTAACATCTCCTTCAAGTTGATATGTAGATGTTGTAGTCTGGCAGGCCACTTGTCTTGTATCAACTTTCCATTTAGATGAGCTCCCCAAGCTTTGTCTGAGGCATCTGTCGTTAGAATCTGACTCGCCTCTGGCCGGGTCACAGAGAGTCCCTTGTTTAGGTGACATTCCTGAGCCCACCACAAAAATTCCTTTTGAATGCAAGGTATTATCTGAATGACAGTGTCCAGATCCTGCCAGTGCTGTGTCCATACATTTTTGAGATACCATTGTAGCTTCCTCATATGCAGTTTGGCATTGGGAAGCACCAGAATACAAGATGCCATGAACCCCAAGGCTTGAAGGACTGTCCTTGCAGTCAGCCTGGACTGATGAGACAATTGATGAAAGTAAAGGGAAAGATTCTTTTGTTTGTCCGGGGTCAAAAAGGCCATCTGGGATGCTGTATTCAGTCTTACACCCAGAAAGCACATGTCCTGAGAGGGTACTAGACTGGACTTTATTTCGTTCACAGAATACCCCAGGCATCTTAGCACTGCTATCACATATTCCAAATGATGAAGAAGCTCGTCCCTTCCTTGAGCCAGAATCAGGCAGTCGCCCAAATAAGGATAGATCTGTATTCCTTTTAGCCTGAAGAAAGCTATCACTGGACCCAGAACTTTCGTGAACACTCTGGGCAGTAGATAAGCCAAAGGGCAATGCAGAGAACTGATAATGAGAAGTCCCAGCCCGAAAACGCAGATACTTCCTGCAACTCAGTCTGATAGGAACATGAAGGTAAGCCTCCTTGAGATCCAAAGTTACCATCCAATGATCTTTGCCCAGCAGAGGTAAAAGCTGTTGTAACGCCAACATTTTGAACTTGGGAATGTCCAGATAAGTGTTGAGGATAGATAAATCCAAAATTGGTCTCCACGTGTTCCCCTTCTTTGGTACTAGGAACAGGCGAGAATAAAATCCTAGGCCCACTTCTGGCATAGGGACCGGCTGTATGGCCCCTATTTGAAGTAACAGAGAAATTTGTTTGTGAGCCTCTATTCTTTGCTGAGGAGGAACGCCTGGCATGCCTTTGAAAGGAGGCAAGGTATGGAAATAAAACCTGTAACCTTGGTGTATGATATCCAATACCCATCTGTCTTGGGTAATTAAACTCCAATTTTCCTTGAAAAGTGCCAACCTTCCTCCCAAAGGTGCTGCCAGACAAGAAGGCTCTGGCAGCTGAAAAGGTAGGTCATTGGGTCTGTTTACGAAAGGACTGACCCCTGCCCTCACCAAGACTGTGCAGGTGAACTCCTGTTCTAGGCCTGAAAGACCCCTGAGCTCTGCCCCTACCACGTCTAGATCTACCCCTAGACTGGAAATCATAAGAAGGATACGCCCACCCCTTGGTAGGCCAATTTCTACTAAACTTCGGAGGCTGAACCTGCAAAAAATCTTTAACAGTCTGCATAGACTTAGCCTTGTCTTCCATTTTCTTTAAGACTGCCTCAACAGGTGAACCAAACAACACATCAGATTGTAAAGGAGCATCTAAAATCCTTGTCTTAACATGGTCAGATAAATTCTGATCCCTCAGCCAGGCGTGCCTGCGAAGAACTGACCCAGTGGCAGCCACCCTAGACGAGGCCTGTACAGCATCAAAACCACATTGCAAAGAATGCTTACCCACCTGTTCAGAAACATGTACTAAATCTTGTAACTCTTTACACTCAATACCTTCCGCCAGAGCATCTACCTTAGACTTCAATTGAGAAAGTAGATAGTTTTGGTATTTCAACATGTGAAACTGGCAATTCAAAGCCCTCATAGCTAGGTGGAAGAAGTATAGACTTTCTTTCCCCATCTATCCAAAGCCCTGGCCTCTTTATCTGGAGGAACCGGATTTTTAACAACAGAAGCCTTAACACCCTTAGGCCCCTGACTAACAGTTTCTGGGTCCGCCCTAGGACTCTTAAAAAGATACTTATGAGCTTCAGGCACCCTGTAATACCTATCCGGTTTAACAGGAGCAGGAGGCAAAGAATCAGGATTAAGAGAAGCCTCTGCAAACACATCTTCCACAACATCCAGAACAGGAGGTATAGCCAAAGGCCTATGCTGGGGTAAAACAAAATTCCCTAAGCCTTTTCCTGGAATCAGAGAAGTCCTGACCTTCCCACTTAAAATGCTCCCTCATGGAATGAAGAGTCTCTGAAAAGAAAAATCCTCAGGAGGAGAAGCAGAAGGAGTAGAATCATCCACATCAGAATCAGAATAAGGAGAATACTCCTGCAAGTCTTCAGCCGAAGACTCTGAAACATCCAAGCCTGCTCAAAACTCCCCAACTCAGGTTCCACCCTAGGTCTCTTATCAGGAGGGGGCAAAGAACCTCTAATCAAAGTAATCAAATCTTCTGCCATTTTAAGCATATGCTTCTTGGGCACAGATCCTGAAGAACTAGGAGTGACACCAACTGAAGCTAAACCTGGCCTGCCTCTGGGAGAAGCCTTGGAAACAGAAGGAGAGGGCCTAACCACCCTAGGAAGGGAGGGGAGTACAGTAACCTGAGAAGCCCCTTCAGCCTGACCTGCCTCCTGAGAGGCCACATCCTGCAATAACAAAGTCTCCCCCTGGGACTCCAGAGAAACCTCCGGCGGAACCCCCGGCTCCACCGACACCTCTAAAGAACCGGCGTCCGGTACGGACGGCTCTTCTTGCCTGGGCTTAGCTGCTTTGTCCTTGCGCTTCTTCGAAGAAGCGGACGTCGGAGCATCCGACGGCATATTATAATTGCACCGCTTCCCGAAGACTAACCTGGCACAATCTAACCTTCTCTTAATAGTGCGCTTATTGAATCTAGCACAAAAGCGACACCCAACAACGTCGTGCTCAGGCCCTAAACAAGGAATACACAAAGTATGATAATCTCTATGCGGTATCTGCTTCCCACAAGAAATACAGTTATTCACTTTTTCTGACATCCGGTAAACCACTGAGGCAAGAAAAACTAAAATATTCCCAACGGGTACTTAGCCAACTTTGACTCGGTCTGAAACTCCGAATTCGAAAAATTTCAGAACGCCGAACGGCACTTGCAACGCTGCTTCTGCATCGGACCATGCGGCAAAAAAGACTGAGGATATGACATCGGTCATGCACATTTGTACCCTGACGTCCTGATGTCAGTCTAATGCGCCTTGACCGACGTCAGCCTTATACTTTGATATTCGGGCCGACCGAGGACAGCGGACTACCCAAGTGTAAGGACTGCAGCAATGTGAGATGAAGAACATCAACTATTTTCAGGTTATCCATGTGCTATTATAGTAGACAACATAATTGTAGGGGGCAATGGTGAAGTTGAACATGACTGAAACCTCAAGAAAGTTCTAGACTGTGCCTGTGAAGTAAATCTTAAACCGAATCCTCAAAAGTGTAAATTCAAACTAAAAAGTTACTTATGTGGCTCATTTGTTTACCAGTTATGGCTTACAACCAGATCCATCTGAACAAGCAACAATTCTTGAGATGCCAGTTCCAGAAAATGTCACATCTTTACAACATTTTCTTGGTATGGTCAACTATTTAGGAAAGTTCATCCCAGACCTGAGTGAGCTATCAGCACCATTATGCGAGTTGACATGCAAACTGGTCCTGGTTGGACCACCACCAAAAAGCATTTGACGTTCTGAAACAGAAAATTGCAAGTCCACACACATTGAGATATTATGATGTTCACAAACCTGTAACTCTTTCATTTGATGCTTCAAAGTACGGTCTTGTTGCAGCATGTCCTCAAGAAAGTATACCAGTCATCTATGCATCCAGAACTTTAACCCAAATTGAAATGCAGTATGCACAAATTGAAAAAGAGCTTTTGGCAGTAGTGTTCACATGTTCAAAGTTCCAGGATTACATTTATGGCAAACCTGTCAAACAGAGGCTGATCACCAACCTCTAGTGATAACTCTGAAAAAGCCAATACATACAGCCACAGCACACTTACAACGCATGATGTTAAAATTGCAAAAGTACAATTTTAGTCTTGTCTATACACAAAAGGCAAATTTCTATACCGTGCTGATGCGTTGTCAAGAGCGCACAAACAGAACAGCATGATAATGAGAAAGCAGACTTTGAAGTCATGGAAGTCACAAATTTTTCCACATCACATCTTGATGAATTTAGAAATCACACAGCTTCAGAACCAGTTCTCTAGAAGCTGAAACATTATCAGTCAAAGATGGCCAGCAAAACAAACTTGTTTACCACTTGACATACAGAAGTATTATCCCTACACAGATGAGATCATCATGATGGAAGATGGAATCAAGAAACATCCTAAAAGTGCATTCCCACAGCATTACAACAATTAAATTGTGCATCATGGTTAAACGGGTACTGATTTGGTCAAAAGAAGGGCAAGAGGCACAATATTTTGGCCTTCTACGTCAAAAGATATAGAGAAGGAAACTCTAGCATGTTCCATTTACAACACTACTAAATTGCACCAACAAAAAGAACCACTTCACCTAAACCAGATTCCTGAACTACCATGGTCGACAGTTGTTACTGATATTTTTGAATGGAATGGTCAACATTATTGTTAGTAGACTCTTATTCTAATTGGTTTGAAATTGACCTTCTTCCCAACAACATCCATCACTGTCGTTATGAAATTGAAGAGAGTTTTCTGTTCATGGTAGCCCACACATCTATTATATTATTATATCTAATAATGGTGTACAGTTTACAAGTCAGCAGTTCAAGAATGTTGCTGAATCTTGGGACTTTGTCCATATTACTAGTAGCCCAGAGTATCCACAGTCCCAATGGATTACCTGAGTGTGCAGTTTAAAGTGAAAAGTACTTGTTGGAGAAATCCAGGAGAGATGGTACAATGTTTTTCTTAAACTACTTAATCTCAGAAACATTCCTTGAGATAATTTGCTTGGTTCACCTGCTCAGTGACTGATGTCCAGAAAGACAACCTGTTATGATCAGTAAACAATTATTGACTTCAAATGCAAAGAACAGAATGGTCACGACTCAACTTTAGGAAAAACAACAGTCACAAAAGTTATAGTACAATAAATCCAGCAAATCCATTAGACCATTAAGACAAGGTGAGATTGTGAGAATGCAAACATCAAAAGGATATGACAGAGTGGAATTGTGAAAAATATTTGTGAAGAACTGAGATTTTACATCATGCAATCTGATGGAATGGATTTCATAAGGAATCAAAGATGCATATTACCAGTCTCCGAACCAGTGACACAGCAGATTGCCTGTGTCAGAGACTATTTCTCAGAGTGACTCTACACTTGTTCAAATTCCAGAGGGCAGTGCATCTACTTCAAGTAATCCTGATGTAATCTTTGAAGTTCCAATTGTAAAAGAATCATCAGAGACTGTCCCTGTTGCCAAGTCCAGTCAAAGTTTTCATGTGACAAGATCAGGTAGAATTTCCAGAACCATTCCGAGATGCATTGCAAGTTGGACTTGAAGGCATTTGTTGTTAAATGTTGATGTGATATCTAGCTTCTAAAATATTTTATTCAACTATTGCATGTCAAATAAATCAAAGATGGAGGATGTAGATCATTGTGTGTATTGTACCTAGTCTGCCACTGTAGCTAGATAGCACGTGCACTTAAGTTACTGAGCACATACAAGATTAGTGCCACTTTGTATAGTCAGAGTAAATGCAGGCAAGAATGGAGATACACATGAGTGTGTTTGAAGTAATGAAATATATGTTCCAGTTACAGCTCCTGATGGGTTTATGTACAATAATCAACTTGAACCCATCACAGTGCCTCAGTGTCTCTCATTTGAGTACAAGAGACATATGACACACAGTATGGATCAGAAACAGAGACCCACATATGTTGAGGCACTTAAAAGTAATCTTTGTAAACCACAGTGACCTCCCAGACATTGGACTTGCAGCATATTATCATGAACAGACGATGATTGACTTTAATGATCTGTTTAGCTTCTGATGTCATTCCAAGGGGATGCATTATTTGTCAGTAGGGGAGGATATGGTCAACAGACTATGTTGCTTTGTCAGGGGATCATCTGCACTTTATCCCCCCCCCCCCTGGGCTTTTGAATATTGGCTAAAGCACTGACTTCCCCCATAGTGCCTTTTTAGGCAATACCAATCTGACAAACCTTTCCAACATTGCAAAAGGGACTCAAAAGATGGTACTACTCAACATAAAACTCCACCTCCTCCAAGCTCTCCTTACTCTGTAGAATGCAAACATAGGTGCAGTCACTGAGGCACGATTTAAAGCCATGGAGAGCACCCAGACAGCATAAGGCTTCCACAAGTTTAGGCAAGCTACTGCCAGGTATGGACTAAAGGCGGAGGCATCTCAATCTACATCAATAACAAGGTCACCTCAAAGCTGGTCAAATAGGACGTCCTCCTATGTCCAAAATACTATAGGCAAAGTGACATACCATATCCTTGCTAGCTATAGTTTCTGCTCTGTGATCCAGGAAATCCATAGCTCATACTTGCACTTAGAGGAGACACTCACCATTCAACTCAGTGCCAAATTCATGGGTGACTAACTACTCCACAATAAACTGGGAATAATACATGACCCAAACCTGCAGAAACAGTGATTCTTGGACTTTGTAAACAATAGCATTAAGGACCGGACAGTCTATACACAAACATACTGGATCTGGTCCTAACATAGAAGAATGTTGCACAGCCCCCCAATAAGGTTGGGCCATAAAGCTGTCTCTTTTGAACAAAACCCATGGCCCAGCTAGTCTTGTAGCATTTAGAAACTATTCTAAGTGAAACATCCTATTAAGTAACATCCCAACAAAATTTCAATCCCCCTCCAAACCCTGGGAACACTATATATAATTATGTTAATAAATGCAGAGAGTCAGCAGTGCCTAAAAGAAATAAGCTCAGAACAAACTCAGAAAACAAGCCACCCTGCTGGAATCCAATATGCTGCACAACATAAGGAAGAAAATCATAGCAAAAATTAGGAAATGCAATGCCCAGCATGATAAAATACCCATAAATCTAAAACTCAGAGGGAAAATCAGGGTTACAAAAGCCAATTCTCAGGCAAAAATAGCTTCTCAGGCCAACAACGACCGCAAGGCTTTTATTCAGCTATGTCCATAACCTTAAAGGTTATACTCATCAACATGCAGGCCTAATTGTGAATGGAGCAAGAAGATGTAGCAAATCTACTGGCTGACAAATTCATCTCCAGTTTTACTCCATCACCCCGTCATCCCTCAAGAAATAACATCAAACTTAAATAACATCAAACTTAAATCCTCCCAAACATCACAAGGGAACAATTCCTAAAAGCACATTTCCAAGGCTAAGAGCACTGTATCCATGGGTCCTAATACCCCAGAATGCCTACTAAATAACATAAAACATGACCTATCAGGACCACTGGAGTCATAATTTAACCATAGCCAACAGTCAGGCTTCATGCCCGACAAATGGAGAAATGCAGCAGTCATCCCTCTGTATAATGGTAGGCCTTCTAAGGACCTTTGAAACTACAGACCCATTAGTCTGACTAGTGTCATATGCAAAGTCATGCAAAGAATCATGGAAATGATTAATAAAGACATTGGAAACTTCCAGGCACTGGATCCAACCCAGTTCAGTTTTGTCAAGGGAACACCACTCCTACTCATTCTGGCAGATTTCTTCAAGAAGGTCACCAAGGCAATGGATGAGAGCACAATGGTGCCTACTGCCTACCTTGATCTTGAAAGCTATTTAAAACAATACTCCACTTGGGTACTGTAAACAAACTCTCAGAATTAGGCATAAGCCACTGTGTTACATATGTTTGATTGCCAGTTGGCTCTGATATAACCCAGGAAGTTAGGATAGGGGTGTCCACCTCCACAGAGAGGCTGGTCACTACTGGAGTTACTCAGGGCCCAGTGCTAGGTCATCTACTTTTTGGCATCTACTTCTTGGAATTCATGGCATACATTAAGGGCTTCTGGCTGACCAGGTTTACAGATGACTGGAAACTGGGATCAGTCATAGAATCCCCCTGACACTAATTATCCAGGAGGCATAATACAAATAACTGGTGCCATAGGCACGGTTTAAAACAATGCCAAGAAATGCATAATAGTTCCCCTTCTGAAGTCAACTACCCAGGAAGCTACCTTGTTGAGAATGCACCCTTAAGAGAAGAAACAGTAGTAGCAAACTGGGGATCTATGTAGACAGTGACCTGGCTTTCCACCAAAACGTGCCCAGGATAGTAAATAGTAAAGAAATAATTATATGTTACTCAACAAATAAGCAAGGATAGGACAGCTAGGTCCAAGGAAGTCTTCATTACACTGCGCTCAGCCCTCATCAGACCGATCATAGGGTATAATGCATTCATCAGTACTTACCTGACCAGTCTTATGCAACTGGAACAACCACAGAGGTTCCTCACAAAAAAAAAAGAATACATGCTATTAACATGTCCTATGTGAATTACCTCAGTGCCTTATCCTTGTACTCTGTTTCCTACAGACTGTTGAGGGGATGATCTGTGTGCGACATAAAAGACATTGCAGGATCCCACTCTGATCGTCCTCTTGCATATCCACAAAACAAAAGAGCATCAGAACTAACCAATCCAGGGACTTAAATCTTACTTGCAACATAAATAGGACATGTTGGAGGGACAGGTATGTGTCTCAGAGAACACCCCTTTCTCTGAACAGGCTTCCCATCCATGTGAAACAGAGTTCTTCCCTGACCCCATTCGAGCATAACCTGGACCAGTGGATGGGAAATCAGAAATTCATCCCTGGTTTGTTATTTGTATCTCTAATGGATAGAGACAAGCTGTAAACATTTGACTGGGCATTGCATGGTCTAGCTTAAACATAGCCCTAAAAATAACCTCTAGGGCACCACACTTGTTGCATACATTTGGGATGCATGGTTAGGCTTAAAAGGCCCTTGTGGTCATTTGCCTAGTATATACCTATTTAGATTTGCCATCAGAGACAAAGATTTATTGACTATTATCTAGCAATTTCTAAAAGTAGAATATATGAAGCAAGGAAATTATAGAGAAAATTAAACATTTAAAATTATAAAGCCATACAAATAATTTTAGGGAAAAAACAGGCTGTTTGCAAAGCACAATAAGCCCTTGAACCTCATGACATCTCCCTAGGCAGTCTTTTTATCTCTTATAAAGCCCAGCTTGTCTGGGATTATGGGTTGTGTATTTTGCATACAGCACATTTGTCCTCCATTTATTAGTTTCTTTTCAGTAGTATTCATATGAACTTTTACATAACTGCATAAAATAATTTGAATAATATGAACATGCACTTTATACCACCATTATCCCTCATTTTGGGAGGTCAACATTACTGCCTTCAATTGTGTTATGTTAGCACATGCAGACAAACTGAGTTTTTTTTTGTCCTGACAGACGGTGAGAAAAGTGGTAGTGCCTGAAGGAGCAAGTAAAGTTAGGATTTTAAGTGTGTGAGACTGAAATAACTTTTTTTACTGAAATGTTTTTTGTGTTTGTATTAGAAAAGTGTGAAACATTTAATTTTTTCTGTCCCAATGAGATACAAGAAGCAGTGTGAAATTGTTTTTTAGTTTGTAAGGAATATTATGTAGTATATTTTTGGTGCGTGCCTGTTAATGGTTTGTGGCTTTATCTGTCTTGTATTTGTTCTGTCACTAGAGATGCCCTTACATTCACTGGTGCAGTATTCATAACTTATGGGATTCCCTGCCATGGAAACTCATCTACCAAAGCCTACCTTTGCTTTAAGTATGCTGAATGTCACCTAAATGCTCCTCACACAGCACAGGGCATAAAAGTGACATTAAGGCGTACCTTCCTCAGAACTTCTTTGCAGGCAGTCTGAACACTCTTTTTAACCATTTGTCTGTTTGACCCTGTCCGTTTTCTGTCGTTTTTTTCTGTATGTTGTATTCTGGTGATCACTCCTGTTTGTTGAAGTCCTCACCATTGCAGGAAAGTATTCACTTGGGGGGTTTGTCCTTTCTACTCCAAGTATCTGGCATAAGGACAGAAACATCAGCCTTCTAATCTTCTGACACAACACAAGAATATCTAACCTGCTGAGTTACTAACCAAGATAAATTCTGATATCACTGCATTCTACCTGTACACCTGCCTACTTGCAGATATCCACTTTTACTCAGATTAACCTTAACAATGGGATATCTACATATTAATGGGCCTCCCAGATACCTTTGCCTAATCTCTCTTATGGTGCAGTTACAATACCAATGCACCAGAGTATAAGCTCTCAAGTCACATAAACCAAATAGCTTCACATTCAGGCACAGATTAGACAGCTAGTCTTCAGTTATTCCTAATAAGGGTACTGCAGCTAATAAATGAATATTTAATTAACAGAAGCAGTACACCATAATTTTGATCGGCACTTTTAGTACTTTAATGCATTTGCTTAAACAAATGCACTAGAATTGTTCAGAAAAATCTGTTTTTTTCCCTCTTTTTCTGTTTAATAACAAGATTTATGTTATTTAAGAGGGTTTAACAAGTCAAGTAGATCAGTTAATAACTAATTTTCTCTCTTTTTTAAGCATTGTCAGATGTTTCCACTATAGCTCCTTAACTTGAAATTATTCTGCAACCAAAGGAAATAAGTCTCTCAAAGCTTACACTGAAAAAACAGGAGAAAAAAATACCTTTTGCTTTGCACAAGGCAATCTCCTCTCATGCACATGGGGCTTGTCTCCTCCACACCACATACTTTAATATATTAACTCCACAGTCATACAACCATGGAGAAAACTGAAAAGCCTTGAATCACTGCTGATACACAAACAGAAACTTTACCTACAGTGATTCCATTTAGGAAACCGTGATGAGGAGCTGGATCTCAGAGTTTACAAGTTAAAAACTCGTTCAGTTTATATTTGACCAGGAGTATGGAAACCTGCTTAGAGTTTGGGTGCTGCTGTAAACACAAAGTTCCAAATAGCTTCTACTGCTGTACACACTGTTTATTGGTAAGGAGTCGACCATAACAATTACAGCACTAATGCCGGTTTTAATATCAGAAAAATTAAAATAATCAGAGCACACACTTGTTTTGATATACTTTACACAGGTTTATTTCTCTTTCATGGTTTCTGATCACTATCTTACTACATCAAACATAGTTTGTGGAAGAATTATACTTGAAAACATTTTGCAACTGTACAACTGTCACATATTCCCAAAGTTATGCATTTTTTAATTATCACATGCAGGTTTATCTGATTAAATGTCTATGTAGTAGAAAAATACCTATAAATTTATCTGCATTATTATGTAAATATCACACAGTAAGGCAGTAAAATTCAAACAATATGATGACCAGATATTCTTCTATAGCATTTAAAAAGTTTATGCTAAGTATTTTGTTAAAGGAACAAAAATTGCAGATAAGGCAGTTTTTTTCTGGAGTCGGTGTACTAAAACTTTTATGGTTGCACTCATTTTGGGAAAACAGTGACAACGTCATAGCCTTCTGGTGGAGTTGCCCTCTCCCGGGCATGCGTCTCACAATAGATCTTGTCCTCCACAAAGAAATGTCCTTTCTGTTTCAGATTTGTGCCACAGTCAGTACAGACATAGCATTCTGGGTGGCGATGCTGGTCACGAAGTTTCACAAAGATACCACTAATAGAAGGAGAAAAAAAATGTTAAAATTAAATTAATGCATTGTGTTCTGGCTACCCCTAACATTTCTTCTGCTTAAAATGGAGGAATGGAAACCTGAAAGCACTCAAAGAAAAGGAGGTTTTCTATGCATACACTAATCTGAAAGAATATATTATACTAGCACATCATAAATGATGCAAAGGAAGTACTGCAAATGTCATAGAAATTTATAAACACACAAATAACTATTCATCAGAGTACAATGCATTACTTTAAATACCATACAAGTAATTGGGTTTTGCTCAGTATGAACCTGCATTATTTTCTTGTGTTACAATTTTAAAGGGACTGCATCCATGATATCTGCAAGTATCTCTGCTATAGCACAATCATTAATCAAACTGCTGGAAATTATGTTTGCTGGTATTTCACACTATCTTCTTTTAATAGCACACAATTGTATTATAGAAGGAACAAACAGTCCAAATTTGAATTTCAGAGTACTGCCATTTTGAATTCACATAGCTGCCATTCAAGTCAGCCATGTGGTTTCCTAAGTAACATGTTTTAGTTCTCAAGCCATAGACTTCAGCTAAAATCAGTTATAGAAAAAAAAATAATTTGTCATGGTCCACAAAAGAGGAAATGCACTATGCCAAAGAAAACAGCATCATAAAATAATTCACTGGAATAAGACTAAGCAGGTAATAGGGGGATCCAGCCTGACATGACATTACTTACAAGCAGTTACTGTATGCGCCTCCAGCAAATGAGTAATGTTTTCTACAAGACAAACTGTCATCTAATCATCTGTGCTGATGCCACCCTTAAAAAAGCTGTAATTGGACAATTCATGACCCCAAAGAATGCAACAGCTACTGCTTCACTGATGCTGTCAGAATGCAGGATTTTACCTTTATGTATGAGGAGAAGTTCCCAAGCTACAGTCAAGGTTACTTCATCTTAGACAGGGTTACTTATGCAAAGATTACTGGGTGTAAACTAGAGAGTGCTGAAACCATGACTACAGTCCAGATGACCTGGGATCCCTTAGCAGTTCATGTACTGGAGAAGTTGACAAGGAGTAATACAGGAATGATAAGGCAATGTCAGGTCACCTCTTTCAGGGGAGAATGTGGGTTCATGCTGGGGGTGCTCCCTTTATCTCAAACTCAGGTGGTGAGAATAGGCCTACTGGCTGGTAATGTGCATTATGCTAGCAGCTGAGGGACGCATTAACTTGTTGGTAGATCAGGTGGATCCCATAGTGCTCACTTGCAAATGGCATCACCAGGCATGTCAGGGAGTTAGGATAAAGCAACAAAAATGTCAGTACAGCATAAATAATGTGGGAGTCAGCTGATCCCCCTTCTGCTTACCACACAGGGAAACTTTACCCCTATTACACTCCAGCAGTAATGGAGCCCGTCAGGCTGTTCAAGGGGTCACACCAACCAAAAGGGAGAACCAAAGGATAAGGAACAGTACCAGGCAGTAGATATACCAGGGTCTAAGACTTGCCACTGTACTTGTTTTGGTAGGACACTAATGTGGGGGAATCAGTCTGCTTCTGTACAGTGAAACATGCTGTTTTTTCATATGGGTAGACTCAAGGTACTTTTCTGAACACTAAGGAAGGCTCAAAGACATTTCTTTGGATTGAACAAGGCTCAGTGTCATAGAATATGAGAATATGTGATGTGCAGGATTTAGAATGACAAAGTGCAGAAGTGAGAAAGAAAGTAACAAGTCATATTAATGGAAATCCAAATACATAATTTCAAGCTAGTGCAGTTTGTAGTAGATAAACTGGAAGCCAATTCTGCACAGGATAACTTAGAAAGGCTGATAAGACTTAGGAAGGAGTCAGTTATAATGCAAGGCATGTGCAAGTAGGATTGTACAAGAGAAGAGTCAAACCAGGAAAGAAATTTGGAGTAAAGGAACAACACAGAACAAAACAAAGCAGGTGGATGTCTGTAACGAGCCTGATCCACATAAACAGAAGCACAGCTGGGTTCAACCAGAGTCACCCCCCCACAAAAAAAAAAAAAAAAAACACCACTATAATAAGCTAATTGATACATTGCAAGCAACTGGCTTACTACAATTATATCCATGCTGTTCCCCCAGTTGTTCTACTGAAGAGCAAAACTGATGTTCCTTCTACTAGCAAACCAACCAGGTGGCCAGATGCATGACATGCCCCCCTTCTCCCTCCTGCACCAGCCATTTAGGTCCTGTTTCTGTGCCCTGCCACCAACTCTCCAACATAATTCCTTCTTTTAGACTGCAGCAAACTGTAAAACAGTTGCTACAGTTTGCAACCTGCCCACATGGAGTGCTGTGGTACTTATGATTTAGTTTAAAATAATTTTGTTCTTTTTAAAGTGTAGCAATTGATTGCTACAAATATAGAAAATAGAGTTTATACACTGCCTGCACAGAGTGTTACAGTGCTCAGGTTAGCAAACTGCTTGCTACAGTTTAAACCTCACATGGAGTGCTACAGAGCTCAGGTTTGACCACAAATGCAGTACCAGCATTTAAAAGCCGGTACTGCATTTAAGAAAGATCGGGATTGTCTGAGTGCACCCCCCAATGTGTTGCACGCCAGGGCAGTTGCCCCTCCTGCACCGCCCTAGCTAAGCTACTCCACATAAAGTAAACATTTTGAAGCATTTCCAGAAAGGTATATTGTAAATCAAGACAATGCATTACTTCAAATCATGGTGGAAATAAAAAAGTGACAGAGAAAATTAAGAAAGTAAATCAATAAAAAAGGAAAGGACAAAACATGAAAGAAAACACTAAATGCATGAGAACAAACACAAAAGCACATCAGAAGAAATGCTACTACTGAGAAAGTCAGTTCTCCAATGCTTAATGGGAGTAAGCAAGGAAATAGTTGCAGTTTACACATTACTGGGAACTAAAATAGTAACCAGATGAAGATCTATTTGGTTCCATAGTTAAATGACAGGACTTGCAATGCTGAGTCCTGAAATTATGGGGCGAAAAAGCAAACATTGAACATCTCTTTTTTCCTTTAAACTTGTTTTTTGCAGGGGGACAAGGCCTCCCCATGCACCACCTTGTACGGGGCAAGCCCCCCATAACTCCTGAACTTATGCATACAACGGAATATGCAAGTCCAGACTTTTAGCCATTCAGTCTCCACATTTTAGGAATCATCATTGTGAATCTTGACATTTTAAACTGCTACCAGCTTTTCAGCCACATCAGTCTTGGGGCTCCTGAGTTAGTGAAATACTCCTGGTTTCAGCATACTGTTAAACCACTTCTTTTTTCATTGTTTTATATGGTTCTGTATTTATCCAGGTGTTACACGGACCTTAGATCTTTAAGACTACTAACCAACCCATGATCTTTAGTTCATTCATCACAGATACTTTCATCTGTCAGACTGACTTAAAGCAACTGCTAAATTTGTTGCGGATTACTGAATTAAAAGCTGCCACTACATCAAGATACTGTGTTCAACAAAGCCTATTCTGCATGTCAGAGTTTTGTACCATCTGTAACCTAGTTCTTTGGAGGTATGCATTACAGGCTTAAAACCACCCTCCTCAAGTGTTGATTTGTGACAGCATCTGAAATGTACTGCTTCACTTCTAAGCACAAATGATACTATAACAACGTGCTGTCTACTACTTTAAACAGAATCACTGACCAGAGGTGCACTCCATAACAGACTGGTTACTGTATAGTGCAACACCAAATGACTATAGAAAAGAAACAGTCTACTTAGGATAAGTATCTTGAATTTCATGAAGGACCACCTGCTGGCCTGAAGTGCATTCAGAGAGAGGAAGAAGCGTGGATGTCAAAATAGTGAACTAGTGCCCTCCCCAGCAAAGAAATGAGCAAATGTGATAATTTTGTTAGTGTGGAGGAAAAATGAATGTCATAAGGGAGCACAACAGCCCTACAGTGAGGAACTAGGGCTACAAGGAACTTACTGAGTTTCAACCCAGCAAACCATTGGCTTTGCATTACATAGGGTACGTCAAGTTCCCCCAATGTTGTCAACCCAGGTTCAGTCAAAACTAAACTGGCTGCATGAAGCTAGGAAACAAAAAACACCTGTGACATGGAGCTGTGAACTGTTTGCAGAACAGAAATTAAAATCACAAACTCTAAACATCCTAAGCTGGTCTTGGCATTTGGTGTATTCTTAAGCACCTCCCCCAAGCATTCTGTTGCCCCACATTGCTTCTCTTGTCAGATATAAATGACTTTTTCACACTCCTGATTTCCTCTTCTCACACTCCTGATTTCCTCTTCTCACACTCCTGATTTCCTCTTCTCACACTCCTGATTTCCTCTTCTCACACTCCTGATTTCCTCTTCTCACACTCCTGATTTCCTCTTCTCACACTCCTGATTTCCTCTTCTCACACTCCTGATTTCCTCTTCTCACACTCCTGATTTCCTCTTCTCACACTCCTGATTTCCTCTTCTCTCCTTTTCTCTGGTGGTTCAGTGGCTGGAGCTCTTCTTTTCTCTGGTGGCTCAGTGGCTGGAGGAGTACTTTCAAAATACAGCAGCTTATCCACTGCTAAAAAAAATACATCATACATTCCTGTTGGCTGGTGGTACCTGGGCTAACAATCTTTTGATGCCATTCTGTGCTGCCTTAGCATAAACTGACTGATGACTGGTTCTAAGTGTCAGCATGAGCATGCGTATCAGAAAATAGGATATACATGCACAACTCAGTTAAGCCAAGCATTTACACTTCAGAAGATGTTTAGGCAATATGAGCAATTCTCAAATCAGTGCTATTTGAGCTTCTTGGTTAAACAGCTTGGAAGAATTCTGAGTAAGTTTCACTGAAATGCTGCTGAGAAAACTAATAAGTCTACTTAATAATGCACTACCCATATAGCAACAAAATTAACAAATGTGACTGCTCTGGAATTAAGAAATATCATCATCTTCTTTCGGCTGTTCCCATTAGGGGTCACCACAGTGGATGTTCTGTTTCCATTCCTTCCTGTCCTCTGCATCACGCTGTTTCACACCAACCACCTGCATGCCCTCTCTCACCACATCCATAAACCTTATCTTAGGCCTTCCTCTTTTCCTCTTACCTGGCAGCTCCATCCTTAGCATCCTTTTCCTAATATACCCAGCATCCCTCCTCGGCACATGTCCAAACCAATGCAATCTCGCCTCTCTTGCTTTGTCTCCAAACTGTCCAACCTGAGCTGACCCTCTAAAATACTGATTCCTAATCCTGTCCATCCTACTCACACCCAGTGCAAATCTTAACATCTTTAACTCCGCTACATCCAGCTCTGACTCTTGCCTTTTTGTCAATGCCACCGTCTCCAACCCATATAACATAGCTGGTCTCACTACCCTCTTGTAGACCTTCCCTATCACTCTTACTGGTACTCGTCTGTCACAACTCACTCCCGACACTCTTCCCCACCCATTCCACCCTGCCTGTACTCTCTTCTTCACCTCCCTTCCATACTCACCATTACTCTGAACTGCTTGATGCCAAGTACTTAAACTCATCCACCTTTACCAACTATACTCCCTGCATCCTCACCATTCCTCTACCCTTACTCCCTGCATCCTCACCATTCCTCTACCCTCCCTCACATTTAAACACATATATTCTGTTTTAGCCCTGCTGACCTTCATTCCTCTCCTCTCTAAAGCATATCTCCACCTCTCCAGGGTCTCCTCAACCTGGTCCCTACTCTCACTACATATCACAATGTCATCTGCAAACATCATAGTCCACGGGGCCTCCTGTCTGATCTCATCTGCCAAACTGTCCATCAACACTGCAAATAACAAAGGGCTCAGAGCTGATCCTTGATGTAATCCCACCTCCACCTTAAGCGCATCTGTCACTCCCACCACAGTCCTCACCAATGTCACACTACCCTCGTACATATCCTGTACCACTCTTACATACTTCTCTGCCACTCCAGACTTCCTCATACAATACCACAACTCCTCTCTAGGCACCCTGTCATATGCTTTCTCTAAGTCCACAAAGACACATTGCAACTCCTTCTGACCTTCTCTGTATTTCTCCAATACTCTCAGAGCAAATATTGCATCTGTAGTGCTCTTTCCTGGCATGAAACCATACTGCTGATCACTAATCATTGTATCCCTTCTTAACCTAGCTTCCACTACTCTTTCCCATAACTTCAAGCTGTGACTGATCAATTTTATCCCTCTTTAGTTACTGCAGCTCTGCACATCACCCTTATTCTTAAAGATAGGTACCTCCTCAGGCATCCTCTAACTTTCCAAAATTTCATTAAACAATCTGGTTAAAAATTCCACTGCCATTTCACCTAACCACCTCCATGCTTCCACTGGTATGTCATCTGGGCCAACAGTCTTTCCATTCTTCATCCTCTTCATAGCTGACTTTACTTCCTCCTTGCTAATCTGTTTCACTTCCTGATTCACTATACCCACATCATCTATCCTTCTTTCTCTCTCATTCTCTTCATTCATCAGCCCTTCAAAGTACTCTTTCCATCTACTCAACACACTCTCCTCACTTGTGAGTACGTTTCCTCACTATCCTTTATCACCCTTACCTGCTGCACATCTTTCCCAGCTCTGTCCCTCTGTCTAGCCAATCGGTACAGGTCCTTTTCTCCCTCTTTAGTGTCCAATCTCTCATACAACTCTCCATATGCCTTATCCTTCGCCACCTCTCTCTTTGCCATGTGTCTCATCTCCTTATACTCATGTCTACTTTCTTCATCTCTTTGACAATCACACCTCTTCTTCGCCAGCCTCTTCCTCTGTATACTGTCCTGTACTTCCTCATTCCACCACCAGGTCTCCTTGTCCTCTTTCCTCTGTCCAGATGTCACACCAAGCACCTTTCTAGCAGTCTCCCTTACAAGCTCTGCTATGGTTACCCAGCTCCCAGTGCCTGTCTTAACTCTTCCCTGAACTCCACCTCACAATCACCCTTTTTTTTAACTTCCACCATTTAATCCTTGGCACTGCTTTCACACTCCTCCTCTTCTTGATCACAGTCTTCCTACAGACCACCAATCTATGCTGCTTAACTAAACTTTCCCCTGTCACCACTTTACAGTCTCCAATCTCCTTCAGACTGGCCCTCCTACATAGGAAATAATCCACCTGTGTGCATCTTGTACATCACCCTATGCTCCTCCCTCTTCTTAAAATATGTATTCACCACAGCCATGTCCATCCTTTTCACAAAATCCACAATCATCTGACCTTCTGCATTGCCATCCTTAACACCATACCTACCCATCACTTCCTCATCCCCTCTGTTCACTTCACCAACATGCCCACTGAGGTCAGCTCCAATCACTAGTCTCTCACCCTTGGGTACACTCAAAACCACTTCATCCAACTCACTCCAAAATCTTTCTTTCTCATCCATCGCACACCCAACTTGTGGAACATATGCACTAACATTATTCATCATTGCACCATCAATTTCAAGCTTCATAAACATCACTATCAGATGCTCTCTTCACCTCCAAAACACTCTTGGCATACTGTTCCTTAAGGATAACCCCTACCCCATTTCTCCTGCCATCCACACCATGACAGAACAATTTGAACCAGCCTCCTATACACCTGGCCTTACTTCCCTTCCATCTGGATCTGGTCTCTTGCACACACAATATATCAACCTTCCTTCACTCCATCATATCAGCTAGTTCTCTCCCTATACCAGTCATATTGCCAACATTCAAAGTTCCTACCCTCACTACTACACTCCTAACCTTCCTCCTCTCTTCCTGCTTTCAAGCATGCCTTCCTCGTCCTTTTCTCCTTCGGCCAACAGTAACCCAATTTCTGCCTGCACCCTGTTGGCTAACAGTACTGGTGGCAGTCATTATTAACCTGGGCCTTGATCGATCCGATATGGAAATATGAAATGTTCTCTGCATAAGTAATTTGGCAGAGGTTTTACCCTGGATGCCCTTCCTGATGCAACCCTCCCCATTTATCCGGGCTTGGGACCGGCACAAAGAGATGCACTGGCTTGTGCATCCCCAGTGGCTGGGTTCTGGAATTAAGAAATATGATCAACATAAAATGCTGAAAGGCCTCATAAGCTGAAACACTGAGCAGAGTGCCCTGTCACAGAGAACAAAAATGTTATTACAAAATAATGCAATAGGCCTATATCAAGGAAACCAAAAATAAGGCACCTAGATGCTACTATGATTTGAATACAGATGGAATTGAGGGAGACAGAGGAAGAAAGTACCATGGGCAGGGATTGTGGTGGTACACAACTGGAAAACATGCAGGGAGGAGAGGTTAGACAGCCTGGAATCATTCATTTACTGAGGCAGTGGTTGAAAGACAGAACAATCTAATCAATATAGGTGACTGACTACAGAACTTCAAATTCCATTATAGTTGCTTGGGATAAATGCAATGAATGCATAGCTATGTGGAGGTTAACTGCATGCACAAATGGATTACTCAGTTAAATGTGATTTCATTTACTGCTTCCATGTATCTATTTGCA
Source organism: Protopterus annectens (assembly GCF_019279795.1). Taxonomy (NCBI): domain Eukaryota; kingdom Metazoa; phylum Chordata; order Ceratodontiformes; family Protopteridae; genus Protopterus; species Protopterus annectens. Next base: position 389,213,834 of record NC_056748.1, on the reverse strand, counting down.
ATTTACAAATACTCCGCAAAGCAATAACACCATTTGCAGTGCACTAATGTATAAAGTTTATGATTGCCTATAAGTGCAGGTTTCGTGGATTGGATACTCTAAATTGGCCCTAGGTGCGAGTGTGTGCATGTGTGTGCCTTCAGTGGAAGGTTGGGTGCCGGGCCGGCAACTCCACACTGTAAAACACCACGTTCAATCACGAGTGGACAGGTGATCCGCTATGGTGACCCCTAAGCGGGAAAAGCCGAAAGAAGTAGTAGTAGTGCAGGTTTCAAGAGCCGCAGTGACTAAGTCAAGATTAGGGTTGCCACCTTTTGTCATGGCTAAAACCGGAGTAAAGCCACACCCCTCGCATCACCAGTAACCCCACCCATCCCCTCTCCCACCTACATTCTGCCCATTTTGTGATGTCACGGCGACATCACTCAGCAGGGAACGCCCGCTTTTTTCATTCCTGCTGCGTGCTTTCGGCTGATTTACTATGCCTTTCTGTAAAAAAAGCATAGTAAATCAGTCTATTTACAAACTCCAATAGTCTGTTTCCTTTTTGAAACAGGATACTGGAGTTTATACAGTGTTTTCCAGACTACCGGAGAATCAGTTTGATTTCCAGATAGTCCGGAAAAAAATGGAGGGGTGGCATCCCTAGTCAAGACCAAGGTACACAGTTGCCTTGAACCAATCCATCAGTGTTAATGTAGCAAAATGTGCCTCATACAGTCCATGAAAAGAACATCAGTGTACAAGGCAAGTGATTGGGAGGGGATGGTACATACATCAGATAGCAGGTGTCCCACTGTCACCTAAATTAGCCCATCAGATGTAATTTGTGAACATCAGTGGCTTGTTTGGTGACAGGTAGACAGAATGTCAAAAATATATGGTAAAAATACCACTCTTCTTAACCTGCCTATCTTTTCACAACAAGCCATAGCCATTCAACCTAATTTTTAAATCCAGAATGCCCTCATGAGACAGACTCAATGCTCAAGAAAGTAACAGTCAGAAAGCATGCCCAGCTTTTAGACTGTAGGTTGAAGGCACCTAATATAGAGTTAAGAAAGGATAAGGCACTTACACAGAAGCGATATATAGGAGAAATAATGATGACATTCACATAAAATAGGACAAGGACTAGACTCTACGCCTCTAGCACTAATGAGATGCAACAACTGACAGAGCACCAATCTATGCTAATGCACTAAATTCAGCATAACAGTGGTTCCTAAAGAAACACTCTGAAGTGGTTAACACGCTGCTGACATACATGTGAATAAGTAAGCAGTACTTACACAATGCCTGCTCCACACTGATCACATACTGGCAGCTTCTGACCACCTCCCAATGATGAGGCTACTTTTGTTGTAGGAGCCTTAACACTTCTGAATCCTGATGGTTTATCAGAGTCTCCTGTGAAAGAAAATGCAGAACAATTAGTGTGTTTTGTCTTCAATGATTTAGTACTTCAGCAAACTATGTCTAACACAAAAAAACTACCTCAGAAGGTCCCTGAGCAGAAGTTAGTGTCCAACATCTAAAGACTGATGTGCATTGGGCTTTCAAAGATGCCAAAAATAGTAGCTGCCTGTGTGTGAGGGAGGGATGAAGCCCTGACTGTGAACCAAGCAACATGCCTGATTGGCATACACAATGCCAGAGGAGCTGGCTGGGAGGATAGGGACAGACCGACATTTTTGGCTAGCTCACCTATCCAAGCAAGATGATTGAGGTTTTGTACACGAGGGCTAACGGTTTCAGAGGAAAGACTCTACTTCAGTGGTACATGCATGATGCAATGCACAACAGGTTGGGCACACTGGTAATGAAATGTCCTCCATAGCTGTTAGGATGGCACTATACTAGGATGATGTAATCTCTCCACCCATGCCAGTCAATTACATTAAGAATTCTCTGCTTGTGGGTTCCTAGTGTTGGCTAGGTAAGCCAAACGGTTGCTGGGGATGCCACTGAGGAGTGGCCTTGGGACATGGCTGATGGCAGATGGCTGTTGGGGCAGCCAAATAAAAGCAAACTGTAAATGGAAAAATGACAAACTTTCATTATTCTCCTCAGCTGTTCTTTAAGAATGTTTACTTGCAAGGTTGCAAACTGTTGCTATCCCTTTCAAAGGTTCATCAAAAAGGTTTGCTTCAAAGACTAAACAACTTCTCAGTGCTGATGTTTTATTTGTGCTATCTCACCAGTATGTTTAATGCAATCGTGTAACACAGACATCATGTAACAATTTTTTTAATAGTCATAATAACAATACATTAGTTATTCATGCTCCTCCAGGAACTGAAAGTGTCTCTTAGTTCTTTCCAAGTGAACTACCCAATCTATTAGAATTTTTAATGGGTGCTCTTGTATCTGGGAGTCAGGTTCCAGGAATACCAACTCAAATGCATTTTCATAGGCTTGGGAAACTGGGAACCAAGAGAGACTTTGGTGGTTCTATGTACTGTAGATCTGGACAGTGCTTTGTGAACTTAAAGACCTCCTTCCAGCCTCATTTAAAATATTCATCAGAAACTTCAAAGTTTCCCAGAAACAACTGTCATCTGTAGGGAGATCTCAAAGAAACTCACTCCTTGTCTTCTGTATCATAGTCCATAAGTAAGGAAATTTATAAAGAAGAAGCCTGGTCCTTTCATTTCAACTCTGAGCTTGAAGAGTCTGGAGAATTCCATAGGCATCCACTACAGGAAGTTCAATTAAAGACTGCCTGGCTGGGTTTTTCTTGCAGTTTTTACAGAACGGTTTGTCTATATGACCTTTTTACCCTTTGGTTTGAAAGATTATGGAGGTAGTAATTCTCATCTCATTGGGGATTAAAATCTCATGACATTGAAGGATGCATTCACTGGGGATGGGGGTGGGGGGGATTGTCCATTGCCAGGATGCCCCGTACTCTTCCTTGAGCCGTTTCCATTTTAAAATCAAAGACAATGTGGATTGGTGTCTGCAAGAATGACTTCCAAACATCTGGTGTCATGCCTACCTAAACTGTAAAAGCCAACACTCATGAGAAGCAGCAGCATTCTCAGCAAACTTTTCAAACAGGTCAGGTTTCCAACTCTCTTTAATTAGAACTATATGCATGTTCAAAGTTTAGTGTAACGATATAAACAGTAAAGATTTTGGAGGGACAGATGTTTATCATGGGCACTTTGGTACCACCAACCAGCCTAGACAGACAAAACCTCATCAGAGACCTGTGCAGCAGCAAACACAGTCCCAGTTTCCTTCTCTGGAATGGTGAAAATGGGAAGAGATTCAGCAGAAACTACATAGTGGACCAGAGTGCACAAGGCAGACTCAGCAGGTCTGACATTTGCTTCCCTTGATGGAACTGTTAAGAGTCACTGTTTCATTATCGCTGCTATACAGTCTCTTTGCGATTAGCTTTTTTAACCATTCCATCTTTCTAAGCTTTCTGGACTTCAGAACACTGGTAAAATGCTCTCCCTAATACATTTCCTTTAGCAAGGTCTCAGGCTTCTTTTAATCTACGCAATTCTTCAAGTTTCTAGATCAGCAAAGGATCATAGTTTTGAAAACCGTGTAGTGTTTACTCATTGCTTACTTAAGCAGAAAGAGTGCTGTAGATGAAAGTCCTTTGGTGGTATTTGTCTTTCACAGCCACAGTTAGCTTTTCTGACAGTGTCATGGACATCAGTGTGATGCCCGTGCCCTGGCCCAGCAATCAAAGAGCCTCAATCCTCACCACTAACACCAGAGAGGGCTTCTCACATATGACGAAAGGATAAGAAATACACACAGTAAAGTGCAATTTCCCTTAAGAGCACACAGAGATTACAGTCGGCCCGGGGGCTAGTTGCTCCCTTGCTCTCCAGGTCCCCAACAAGATTCCCCACTGGCACAGCTATAGGGTCCAGATCTCAGCCTAGCTGGCAAGCTAAAATCTCCAGCACCCTCTCTGTCCAACCAGTGCTTTGTGTCCCTGCCCAAGTAGCTGACACACATGCAAACCTTGAGATAAGAGTTTATAAAACCACACAGACATTTCTGGAGAAGGCTGGCACAGGTTCTCCAGCTATGCCCCTTTTACCCAGACTATACGGTAGTAATCAGTTACCACCTCCCAGCTAATATTATCAGCTACCCAAAAGGCCCTTAAATGGGTGTCCAATTATTACTGTGCAATATTATTATCCAATTGGTAAGTGTGACTAATCAGTCAAGGCTAATCTGGAGTGATTTGGACAGTAAACTCTATAAATATGCAATGTACTCTAGAGCTTAACTTATCTCTACACAAATCAGCCACCATTAAAAGGTTTTAAAATATTTAATAATAAATAACTAAAACCACAAAACAGTACTTTCGACTACACAGTGCTAGTCAAAAGTTCAGAGATCACACAGAAATAAATACTTAGAATAATTCAGTAGTACAGTTCTGACATGGCAGAAAAACACTCAGTCTAATCTTTTTAGTTTCTAGCTATCTCTAAAAGAAAACACAGGTCTAACATAACTTACATATGACAACAGGCAGTGCTGTGAGTTGGATGATCAAGACAAAAATGATTAATGCCTTCTGATTCTCTGTTTAAATTGGTATTGCAGTTCTGATAAACATTACATCATCTTTTTACACTTTCCTGGTGTTCCCAGGCTGACAGATGCTACATTCTTTTGTTACCTTGCAGCTGCAGGAAACTACATCAATAAAAGACATTCCACATGTAAACTCTAGTAATTTATTCCTTAAATTAAAACAATAGAAAGAATGTGCTAGCCCAGATGGAATGACTCTGAATCTTTAACTTCAAAGGACAGCCATGAAGTAATTATAACTTCAAAGGACATACAAGAAATGCTTGACTTAGCTTTCTTTACAGCAGAGGGCAATGTTGCTACATTGTTTTAAATTCAACATTTCACATCATATTCTTGCATTTAAGAAAACAAGCCTGTATTTCAACATTTATATTGACAAATGATAGGATTTTATACATGATTCTATCTGGCTAGGCTGGGCAGCCTTCATCTGCCTTCACCCAATCTTCACAATCAGAAGTTTTAGAATTTTCAATTTGAAATTTCAGCAATACAAATAGAGAAAATTACCTTGCACAATATAATGAAAATATTACATAACACAAATGTAGCTATCTTTCACTGGAAGTTGTCTGGAAGTGATCAGGGGAAAGACGAACTGATAAGTGATGGCTTAAAAATAGAGCAAGATGCTTTTTATGTCATGTGACAGAATGGTGCTCATGACAGAAGGAGTTCAGCTTATTGGGGATACCCAAGGAAGTTGTAGCGGCCCAACTGGAATGGCAAACATCTGCCTTTGGCTACCACCATTATAAGGATTCATATTGCAGCAGTAGTCCCTATGACAAACATCTGAAGCATCAGATCACCAGCTTTACCATCCTGGCTACCACCTATGGATAAAGATTCATAATACAGCAGTAGTCCGTATGACAAATGTCTGAAGCATCAGATCAGCTGTACAATTGCCTCTCCCTTGTCCACATTCTCTACCTTTAAAACTTGGCAAGTATTCTCTAGATTATCTTTGTTCTTTTCCTGTATTTCTAACCATGCTTCCTGTATTTTCAAGAGTTTGGGTATCTGTTATTCAAATCTTTCTTCATTAGCTTCTGCTTTATCTATTTGTCTTCCTTTCTCCTGCACCATCTTTTAGTTCTAAAATTCTTTATTTTATCACTAAAGCTCCATGCCAGCTCTTTTGAAAACCTACATGTTTGTATCACTTTGTTCTGCTTTTACATAAAGGTTTGCTGTCTTTGTGATGACCGTTCTGATTCTATCTCAGAATCCATTTACTGCTCCTTATAAACTATTTCTTAATTTGTGTCCCCCAGTGGCACTCTTCCATTACACCATCCTGTCTAAAATCCCATATTTTATTCTGGTACGACATATCTGCATCTGCATTTACAGTGGACTAATCTGTTAATTGATTACTGCCTTTTTAGGGGCTGTCAGCTGGATACCCTCTCCCTGAGACACATTCCTTGCAATACATCAAGTATTAACATGAAACGAAGCAAACTGAGTAACGTAAAAGTTTAATAAAACAAACAAAGCTTTCAGGTCGCAAACACTTCAGTGTTATCATATCCTACTACACCATATTCAAGTAAATTCAAATAACTCACAGCCAATCACAAATCACAATCAATCACTTAACATTCAAAACTTCCAAAAACCCTTCATAAAACAATATTTATACACAAAAATATATAAGCACATATAAAAATCATAGAAAATATACACACACACACACACATATATATATATATATATATATATATATATATATATATATATATATACACACACACACACACATATACATACATATATATATATATATATATATATATATATATATATATGTGTGTGTGTGTGTGTGTGTGTGTGTGACAAATTTATTATTGCAAACAGTTCTGTCTGCCTTTAAGTATAGGTTTTATAGACACCATATGGTTTAACCCAGGCACCTGATTTGCACAAAGCATTAAAATCCATTTAAATTCTTCTATTTCAAGTTTTTTATATCACCTCTCCTAATGCCCCTAGTAACATAACCTATAACTCTAAAAATAAAACAGTGTGATGTATCAGCATCAAAAACATATTTAGCCAAAGCGTTCATCATGACATTACATCTGATGTCTGAATTATGTTCTATTATTCTATCTTTTTAATCTCCTGGTTGATTTACCAACGTAAAAATCATTGCATTGCTTACACATAGTGGAATTACACATTGCAGTATATCTAAATTCAAACTTTCTGCCATTTTTGGGGTGAGTGTATGTGGTATCCTTATTAATATAATTGCAGCAACAACAGTTGTAGCATGGATATGTTCCACTCCTACCTCCCCTCACTGTACCAGTATTAGATCTAAAGTCTTGATAGCACAACTGCTGTCTCAAATTAATACAATTTCTGTACGCAGATCTAGGAGCATCACTAATTAGTTGCCTTAATTCTGGTAGGGATCCTAATATTCCCCCAGTTGTCTGATATAATTTTCATAATCTGTGGGGTACTCCTACTGTAGGTCATAATATATCTCAATGCAGTCTGATTAACACTCTGGGTGATTGTGGGTATCCCCACACTTCTTACCTCGGTATCAAAATACGGAATGGCCGTACTACATCTTACTGATATAACTTCATTGAAACACTGAGAAAGCATATAAGTGTTATACCCCCTCTCAAAAAACAACTGCATCATCCCTTTAGTTTGTTCCTCAAAGTTGTGTATTAGTATTTAGTCTGCTTAGACGCAGCATTTGGGATTTCACTATACCTTTAAACACATGTGGAGCATGCATACCTTTCTCACGAAGTTAGTTACATAGGGATATTAATGACCAACACTGGCCATATTTTTTTTTCTGGCCATGCCATCAAAAAGATGATCAACATAATAACTCTGATGGTTAAACTACCACTACTACATCTAGAGCGGGCTCAACTACCACTACTACATCTAGAGCAGGCTCAATGTATCTCTTGGATGTTATTAACCTATCAGAGACGCAAATGAAAATGAATAATTCACTGATTGGTTCCAAAGTGAGGGAACCCACAAATTAATTTGTTAGGCACCGCCCAGAATGCTAACTCATTGGCTAGTCGATCATCACCACTAAACTTGAAGAATGTTTGGCAAAGGTTTTCTGCAGTTTTACTACAACATGCACAATAAAATTCAAAAAGTTGCTTACAATGGCATCAAGATCCCCAACCCACCTACTACTTGCAAGTATAGTGAATACATAAAATATGAATCAGTTAACATACATGAAATAACAAGAACCCATTTAGAATCACTAAATTTGTCACCATTTTGTACATGCTAGCAGCTCAGTGATAACTACTCCTGAAGTAGAAAACAGGTCTTTTACCTTTAGTTACGCTACCAAAGTCTTTAACAAAGTGGGACATTCCAGAGGATATAGAAGCTAAAATCAAACTCGTCCTTAACACTGCTCAATATCAATACAGAACCCTGCCTGTAGTTCTTTCAGGAGGTGATGTCCATCATCTTATTGGCAGTTATTTTACCTGGTTATCTGACCAAGACACATTATTTCCAGTTACAATGGGGGTAGTGATCCTCAAAATCTATGCAGACCTTTAGCAGGAGATGATTCGAATGAGAAATCAAAGATCTAATACTCCTATCAAAACAATATCTAGTGTCCTTACCACAATAGTTTATGTCCTCTAAGAATTTAGCACATTTATCATCACTGTTCACGGTTTAAAAAACTTACGTTAAATACAACATTCCCCTTTGTATGTAAAATATGACTCAGACTGCTTTCCTTTTGCTAGTCTTTTTTAAATCCATAGGTAATAGATTTTAAATCATCACTGACAGGTGAATACATATACACATTTCACTTGAAATACGTTTATTGTCATGGTATAATGTACATCATGAAGGCTTCTACTTCTTGTTTATTAATGAGCATTTAAATCTCATCAGTACCATAACAGTGATCACTAATTTGGGCAGAATATGCCTCTAAACAATAACAGAAGGCTCACATTTTCTTCCAAGGTACAACAATAACAGTAATGTTAATGTGAGAGTTACTCAGTGGTTGTTTAGTACAAAGATTGGACACCAGGCCTTGTCTGTAAGATGGCACAAGGCCCAGCAAGTTGACTTGCAAGTTAGATCACATAACTGCTGGAACCTGTTTCTGTCTGTCTGAATTTCAGTATGGTTTTATATAGTGATGCACACTGACTGATAACCTAATCAATCTCTACTTAATTAAATTACTTTTCAAGATAACAGGAGCACAATGCAGAACAGCAGCATATATTTTATAAAGTATGAAAGTCTAATACCTGAAAGATAAGGAAATCTAGAAGAATCACTGTATGAAACCTTAGCAGAGCTAGCATTGCACTGAACAGCTTAGTCCTAAAACTTCAGACACAGCCAGTTATAACTGAACATAACAATGGACATGAAATGAAGACACCATCTTCCTTTTATACTTTGCTGATCCTGTCAGTCTGAAAACTTGGAATCTGGACATGCAACTAATCTCGTTTTCTCTGACCAACATACTAAATATTCTTGGTACAAAGTGTAGCAACAAATTCACTTAACTTTACTTGTAGGCTCCAAATCATTATAACTGCAGCCTTTTATGATAAACTGCAGTCATATTTAATAGTTTTGCTACATTATAAGCTGTAATTTGTTTTTGAAAGAATTCAGGACGCAGAGTACTTCAATTCACAAAAGTAAAAATTTAGGTTTTAGAAGACGAGTTTCTACTGACCCAGAAAGACCTTACAAAGTCAAAGCATCTACACTCCAAGTATTCTTGTTTTTCCCACTCTACTTCTCTTATGTCATGCATTGAGTTCTGCTCCATAGGTGCTCTATGACTTATTCATTTCCCCGGGGTGACACCCCTATGCATCATTTGTTTCTTGGGGGTGAGAGTAGAGCTGGCTGGGAGTTGAAGCAGGCATGTACTGGGCTAACAACCACTAGAGCCTTTTTAAGTCTAGCCATGCTTCCCATATCTCTGACAAGTTCTGGCACCCTTGATAAGTGTAAGCAGGGGCTTGACAGACAAACCATTTACAGGATGTGTCCATTAAAGATATAGGTGCCAAACCAGGGATACATTTTCTATTCCCCATCCAAATGTCCAAATTGCACTAGAATTGGGTTAGGGAGGAACTCTGCTTCATATAGATGGGGAGCCTGTTCCAGAGAATGGGTAGTCTCTATGATATACACCTGTCTCTCCAGCAGATCCTATTTACATTACAGTCAAGGTTTAAGTCTTTAAGAATGTGTAATTCTGGTGCTGTTTGTTTTGCAGGGTGGGGTCTAACAATGCCTTGTATGCCAGGCATAGTTCTCTCCTCAACAGCCTGTAGGAGAGGGAATACAAAGAGAACTTTGAGGAAGTCTGCATAGGACATGTTACTTACACCCTGTATTCTCTTAGTGAGGAACTTCTGTGGATGTTCCAGTTGTTGGATGTGCCAAATTAGGCACATACCAAAGGGAGCATTGTACTCCATGACAGGTTTGATGAATGTTGAATACAGTGGAACAATGACTTCCTTGGACCTAGATGCCATACCTTTGTTTATAAAGTTGCACAACTTAGAATGATTTCCTGAAGAAAACCAGACCAGATGGCAGGAAATGTGAATACTCCAGTAAAATACAAAAATGTAAAATCCAATGTTCTAAGCCCGTTTATCCGTGAAGACCACACCTTATGTAATCAAAACACAAATAAAAATAATGCTTTCATTTCTAGCATAAGAAACTTCTTCAGACAGGTCAAATTTCTTGCCTTCTGGTCTGATTTTCTTCAGTTTGTGGTTTTCTGGCTTATTGATGCTTTAGAATGATTTCCTCATCACTGTAGATGTGTGATGGTCAAAGGCTAGATTGTCTATGCGTGTCCTAAAGCCCCTGACTACTGAATCAACTGCTAGGGGTGTTTTGTCAATATGAGAGTTACCGGGGGTGGATGACTTCCTCAAGGTTACTATTATGCATCTCTTGGCATTTAATTTTATTCCATGATTCTGACACCATTTGTCTGTTTCAGCCCTTCCTGGAAAACATTAATGGCAGTGAGGGATTCTATGACTGCTCCTAATTTGCTATCATCTGCAAATTTGGTCATCCGGAGACCCGTGATACTGGCCTTGACTCCAGAGAAGTAAATGTCAAAAAGGAGTGGTCCTGGGAAAATACCCAAGGGGCTTCATCTGTGACTGGCCTCTATGTACAGGTGGACACCCCAATTCTAACTTCCTGGGTCCTGAGAGCCAGCTGACTATCCATTGGGTGACACAAGGGTTTATACCTAACCTCTTGACTTTATCAATAATATCTGAGTGGGGTATTGTGTCAAATGCCTTGGCCAGGTCAAGGCAGGCAGTGTGAACCCTTTGGTCCTCATCCATTGCTTTGGTGACCTTCTCAAAAAAAAAGTCCACCAGGTTCAGTAGGCATAACCTACCTTTACCAAAGATAAACCGGGTTGGGTCTAGTGTCTGGAGGTTATTTATGCCATTACTGATAATTTTCTTAATTCTTTCCATAACTTTGCATATGAAACTAGTGAGACCTATTGTTCTGTAGTTTTCAGGGTACCTTTCTGCAGAGGGATGTTTGTTGCTGTTCTCTATTCGTGAGTCATGAAGCCTGTTTAGAGGCTGCAGTTAAATAGTGACTTCAGAAGGCCTGATAGGTAATTTTTCATGCTATTTAGAAGGCATCCTGGGATACTGTTTGGGCACATTGATGCAGTGTACTTGGCATTAGAGAGCTCATTAAGGACCTGTTCCTTTATGGTTGTAGGGAAGTTATATTTAATAGTATTTCCTGAGGGAAGGTTGAGAGGATAAAGTTACTGATAAATTAATCTCCCAGTAGGTTTGCTCAATCTTCTGGCTCAGTATATGTGACTCCATTAACAATTAGCTCTGTATACAACTGTGTATTCCCTTTGAAAACTACTGAAGCACCAATACACTGGCCCAATGCTTCTGGAATTCATCAATTCTAAAGCCTTTGATCAGCTCATTCTGATCCCCACTAGAGAAAGCAAAATCCTTGACCTGGTTATTACTAACATGGGCGACTGTTGTCCTACACCAATAGTCAATCTCGCCCTTGTCAGATCCGACCATAAACTAATCACAATGGAAATCCACATCTCACCTCCCCCACCAAGGTAAACACCTTGAAAAACTTCTCTAAAGCGGACTTTGGACTCCTAAAAAACAGAGGTGGCTAACTTCATGACACTCATGCCAATGGAAAATAGCTGCATGACTGCCAAATCATACACCAATGCACTGTACGACTATATACATAAATGCATGGAACTAGCCATACCAAACAGAACCAAGATACTTTCCTCAAAAAATGGAAGCCAATCTGGTGGTCCCCTGCCATTAATAAACTCTACAACAGAAGGAAGAAACTGCTGCAGAAAAAGGTGAATTCCCAAGACTGGAAAAACTCCCTTATTAGCCTCAACAAAAGGTTGAGATCCCTCATCAAATCCTCTAAAGCCAGCTATGAAGGCAGAATTGCAGCAGACACTAAAAACAATCACAAAGCCTTCTATAGTTATATCAAGAACCTCCACGGCAATACCCAGATTTGCTCTGAGTTACTGCACAATGGTAGCTCCTATACTGAGCCAACAAATATTGCCAACATACTGGCCAACAGATTCAGTGCCAAATTTACCCTGCTCCCCCCCCCCCCCAAAGGACCAATCACAATACTGGAAGAATGCTAGGACCCAGCATTACTGCAGCACATGTTAAAGCTGCATTGTCCAAGGCCAAGAATACAGCTTCCATGGGACCCGATAATATCCCTGGCTGTGTTCTACATGAACTACAAAGTGAACTGGCACCACATCTCTGTGCCCTGTTCAGTCACAGCCTCACCTCAGGGTTTGTCCCTACTAAATGGCGCACTGCTACAGTCATCCCTCTCCGCAAAAGGGGAGTGACTACAGACCCTGGGAATTATCACCCCATTAACCTGATGAGTCTGATATGCAAAGCTATGGAGAGTATCATCATGGGCCTGATCAACAATGATATAGGAAATCTCCAAACTCTGGACCTCAAGCAGTTTGGCTTTGTGAAAGGGAGATCATGCTTGCTCAACCTGGTTGACTTCTTTGAATCAGTCATCAGGGCTGTGGATGAAGGTAAGGCAGTACATACAGCCTACCTAGATCTGGCCAAGGCCTTTGATACCATTCCACACTCAGGAATTAATTGATAGATTCACCAAACTAGGCATCAACCCCTACATCACTAGGTGGGTTTAAAATTAGATTACAGATAGAACCCACAGTGTGAAAGTAGCAGACTTTCAGACTGCCGACCAGTCACAAGTGGAATCCCACAGGGATGGTCCTGGGTCCTCATGTTCAGCATCTACTTCTCAGAAGTCCAGACTAACACAAAGGGACTCTGGCTGACCAAGATCGCAGACGACTGCAAACTGGAAGCCATTATTAACTCCCAAAGTGATGCTGACATCCTACAGAAAGGCCTCACTGAGACCAATGACTGGTTTCAAAACCATGGCCTTTAGCTTAATGCCAAAAAATGCGTCGCCATCCCCTTTGGTAAAAACTGAGTTCCCACTAATTACCACATCGATGGGAGCCCAATGAACACTGAAGGCATTATAACAGATCTGGGGATGTAGGTTGACAGCAGCCTCTCGTTCGACCACCACATTGCCACTGTAGTCAGAAAGTCTTATGTGACACATCTCATTACCAGTGGTTTTGTATGTAGGAAGAAAGAGGTAGTCTCTCTCTACTCATCCCTCATTAGACCAATCATAGATTATAATGCCCATTTGGCATGTACCTCACTAGACACCTGCAACAGCTGGAGAGGCAACAGAAGTACCTCATGAAGAGGATCCTAGGCATTAAACATGTCCTACACAGACAGACTGAAAAGACTCCAGCTATTCTCAGTCTCATATTGGCTACTTAGACGTGATCTCTGCTCGACTTACAAAGCCATGTCTGACCCAGCTCTGTTAGAAATGCTACATCTGAAGAAATACCAATCCCTCTGCACCACACACTCCAGAGACCTCAACCTCATTACCACAATCAACACAACATGCTGGAGGGACAGGTTCCTCACCCAGAGACTACCCATGCTCTGGAATAGACTTCCCATACATGTCAAGCAGAGCATCTTGCTGTTCCTCTTCAAGAGAAATCTCGATGAGTGGATGGGTAATAGAAAGTTCAACTCAGGGATTACTCCAGTGGCTCTACTTGACAGAGGCACTAGGAACCATCATCAGGCAGCACAATGTCAGGGCACATCTATGGGCTAGGCTTGTAAAGGCTCCAGGGCCATTAGCCTAGTACACACCTATGAACCTATGTGGCCAAATTTACCTCAAATTTTGCTATGGTAGACTTTGTCCTCGGAGTTGTTTAGTTTGATGAGAGTGCTTTTATCCTGCTGGGTGCTACGCTTCGTAATTTTTCCCATGATTTTCTTCCTTCTATTATAGAGCCTACTGATGTTGTGATTCCACCAGAGTGGCTTGTTTTTGAGCCAGTTCTGTATTTATTTCTGGTGGGGACAGCTGTCTCTATATGCAGCTATTAAAATGCTTGTATAGGGTTTTTGTGAGCAGTTCCATGCAGACAGCAGTGTTCTCAGGGTTTAGAGGGGCTTGAAATTTTTTTTGGTTATCAGTTAACAGTAGGAAGTTAATCTTAGAGTAGTTCCTGAACATTCCAGGGCTAGCTCAGGCTGTGTCATACATATGTGCGCATGCCCAGTCATGTTCAAGTGATCTTTGTACAATGGATCCAGATAGTGGCATTCATACCTCTGCATGCAACATAATCAGAGGCCCTACCCACTCCCAGTGGGCTGCACCTCCTTGTGAGCCCTGGTGTATACTTGGGCTTCAACCATGAGAGTGGGCACAAAGGCACATTCATTACCGCCTTCCAAAAGGTAATCAGGCTTAAACTTGCATTCTTCTCCCCCACTGCCAACTTCAACAGGTGCCTGTGCTGTTAACAAATCTCGAGTCTGCTGGGGTTTGGTCAGGGTATTATGCCTATACAATGCAGATGACAATAGAGTCTTCTAATTTAATCTTTAAATGTTTTATATACTCTGCCACTTTATGACTGGTTTCATCACATTCCAGGTTTGCAGTGATAGTCTATCAACCCATTTCTCACTTCTTGTGAATTTCATTTAGGACATGCACAAATATTGTGCATTTTACACACACACAATATCAATAGATATAGAGTTAAACTGATAAATATTATGCACAGTTAAAGGTTAAGATTATAGATTTTCATGCACTATTGTTCAGATAGTCCTCCTTTATAACATTCATATTCTAAAGAATATTACACATCCCAAAAACCTCTCTTGACATTTCATATTCTTAAGGCGTCCAATGGCCATCAATAATTAGGTAATTTTGCTTATTACTACTACTAACAACAAATCACAGAGACATGTACAGAACACGCAAATAATATTTACAATGGGGTTATCACCTTCCCTTTCCTACAATAGTTTTTGATAGCACCCGATCCAGGTTACAGCCATATTAATTGTTATATTCTTTTGAAATGTGTCAGCACATGGGCCTAAACCATTTTTTTTCTGGGGTCTGTAAATAGGTATAGCACTGACATTATACATAATGTGCTGATTATTTGTACCAAATGCATAATCTTCTCTCCTGGCAGTATAAACAAATCTTAATATCAACATATATTATCATTGGCCCACCGATTTTCTGGTTAGCTACTGCTATAAAGTTTGCTAGGAACGTCAGTACTAACTGAAGCAATCTGTGTTATGTGGTTCAACAGTTTACTATTTTCCTTCTGTGACCATAAAACCACTTGAAAATCTTTGATATAAGAAGTAATTTTCTCTAAAACTAAACTCTGGTCTACTGCAGTATAAGATTAAGGGTGGGATTCAAAAAACTCTGCAGTCAGCAACAAAGGTAGTTTCAGTGAGGTGTAAGGCAAAATCACTAGTAAAAGTTAAAATACTACAGGAGCGGAGAACAAGTAAGCTTGTGACTCACGACAAAGTTTTTGGTGATTAATGTCCTAGCTAGCCAAACCAAACAGTTCAGAAATCCAAAGCAAAACCATGAGCTACAATCTGCTTCCTTGCAGATTATTTGTGCATGCTAACATTTCTGAAGGATGGCAGAAGTTTTGGGCAAACATTACAAGGGAAAGAAACTGAGGTGCTTACTGTAGCTCTCATGTACAGCTTCACCTACTTCCAGGACTCCACTACTGGCATTTTAATATACAGATATCCTTACCGAGCCATATTCTGATATTGTTGGATAGTCATACCCTCACCCGACGTCATTGAAGGGTTAGAGTTCTAGGGCAATAGCTTGCAGCATGAGTGCTGGTTATGCTTAGCTTCACACTGGATTCTCTAATCACTCACAAGGGCTCCATTTAGAACCCCCTGTCTGAATTGTTCTTCACATTCAAGTGTTTGGCCTTGATAGCACCTTTCATTGAGCTCCAGTGGCACTCTCTTGAATTTCACCTTAAGCTTGTCACTACTTACAAAGCACTATCCTAGCGGCATCCATATCTTCTGTGCTGTCAGTCAGGCTCCAACTGGTGTTATATATTATTAGAAATCATAGCAATGTGTATAAAAGGCAAATGAGTAAAACTGCTCATTGACTTGCAAATATAAATACTTGGATTTCTACAGGGAAGCAATACCCAAGTTTATTTCTATTGATTTTTAAGCACAGTATTGACAGCTCCTTAGCTAAAGCTCTCAAATGTATTCAGTCCCAAAGATCAAGTGCTCCTCATTCTTCCTGCAAATCATAGAAAAACAAAGATCACACACATACACTTGTTAACCAATAATATGCAACTATATGCTTGTCCATTCTGCATGGATTTCAAACAGTTATGGTTAGACGGAGGGTCCATCAAAGCAGGGTGTGATGGAATGAGGGTACTGGGATCCACCAATGTGCCTCCCCCTTTGTATGTCAACAGGTACAGTAGGAATGCATCATATTAAACACAAGTTACCATCTTTATTGGGTCCACAACTGTGCTAAATCCACCAATGTGGAAGAAGATGAAAAACAGCTAAAAGGTGGAGTACTAATATACTTGTGATTATATGAGGTCTTGCCGGTTATGGCAGTGGATGTGTAACATATGCCAGCATAGCTAGCTGGAGTTTTGTAAAGAATTGTATGTCATTTGTATATCAAACTGATTTGTACAGCTGCTTGTGGTGAAAATGTATCTGTAAAGCTGCTTGTGTTAAAAATGTACCGACAGTGGGTCCTAATGGACAGAAAAGAAATGCACCTGAAGGTCAGACTGTATTGTAACTGTTGAAATTAATATATTGTAACTGAAAATATTGGAAGAGAAGAGATTAATCTCAGTCCATATAACTTTGAAAAATAGTCTGAAATTAAATTACCTGGTTCAGGCCATAAATATTGTATCTCACAATTCAGATTGCAGCCAGAGACAAAATGTCTGTGAAAACCAGGACTAGGAATCTTACTGTATTGTCCTTAGGGGTGAACTAATTGCTACCTTGGAAGGGTGGACATTTTTGAAATGGTTTTACAGTTTCCAGATGCTTTAACACATCTTAGCAAAGCTCTATGCATGTGCATTATGACACACGTGCTAGATTCTGGTTCAGTTTCTACTAAAGGGGGTAGTGTGGGAACTAGAAGTTACATGAGCAGATGTATGTGATGTCATTCTGTAATCCAGCACTGAAATTATGTTTTAATACTAGCTGAGACAGAAGTCTCAGGGCAGTCTGTGAAACCTGATAAAAAATGAGGACCATTCACCCATGTCATCTTGTCTTGCTGTAGTAAGTGAACTAGGGGACAGTAAAATTAGAGTGATTAGTTAAGTATGTTTTTCTGTATCCGTGTGAAACTTTTCATCTGTGCTATTTTTAATATTTCCTGTGACTGAAACTCTGGTGTTTACTGTAAATAGATATTTAGTATTTTCATGTTCTTTTGTTTTTTATTATTAAATGCATTTAAATTGTTCATTGTGGCTGGTCTTTAAGAGAGAGTATTTTAACCTTTGGGAGTACTTATATTTATTTGGTGACACTGTGGCTGCTGATGAAAACCTTGCTGCATTGGTCAAAACACTACCATTTGTATTAGTATTAATTTTATTCAGTATAACTGGGTACTCTTTTAAAGGTCTTAAAATAGCAGGCTTTGGTGTATTCTGGTGGCAGTATCTACCTTATAGTCTGGGCAGAGGGGGCATAGCTGATAAATTTGTGCAAGCCTTTCCCAGGTGTGTGTGTGTGTGTGTGTGTGTGTGTGTGTGTGTGTGTGTGTGTGTGTGTGTGAGAAAATCAAATCTCAAAGAATGTGAGTCAGCTACTTGGAGCAGGGACACAGAGTATTGGTTTCACAGAGGGGGTGGTGGAGGACTTTGCTTGGAAAACTCAAAACTGAAGACTCAACTCTGCAGTTATGGTCAGTATGGGTCCTTATTTGGGGCCTGGTGGGAGTGAAGGAAACCCAGCCCCAGGATGGGGCTGTGTGCTGCCTGTGTGCTCTTAAGGGAAATTGTGCTTGGTGCAGAGCTACATCTGAAAATACTGTGTGTATCTATTTTTGTCCCAGGTGAACATCCCTTGCCAGTGTCAGTGCAGATTGAGGCTACTTGATTACTGGCCCAGGGGAGGGACGTCACAATACTGACTACCACATGAGGCCTGACTCCTGGAATCATGGTGCAGACAATGTTGGATAAAAGGTGTGATCTGAGGCTCATTTTTCATCTTCCTCAGATACTCACTATGATACTTTGGTGGAGGAATGGAGACTACACATTAGTCCATGGAAGCCTTTTTTAGCTTCATAGTTTCTCTGAAGAGGTCAAATCCACAGGGAGCTGTAGGGTGGGAGGGATGCACTGTCAATTTCCATCATGAGAGTCCTAAACTGGCCAAGTTCATATATTAGGCCATGCTCCAAAAGGGTTTAGGCAGAGTCTGCTAGACTTCAAATATCTAGATGAAGGCAGAGAGAAACAAGGAGGGAGCTCCACAATCTGGAATACAGAACCCTGCTGGGCCTCGACACACTCTGAAAGAAGTTCTGAGTAAATTTACTGAATATGAGCCAGCTCTGATGACAGACATATAAAGCCCTGACTATGACCCAGGGAAGCGGAGTTTGAATAACAACTAGGGGCACTCACTGATCACTACATCACATTTAACTTGTCATTCTAATACAAAATCTAACTCAGAACTGGAATCCACTTATTTTTGTAACTAAGTTTACTTTGCATGCCATCAACCACCACTGTATTGCAACTGATTCTGGATTAATACGATGTTTAAATTCTACTAGATTTTATCTGTGTTAATTTACAAAAAAAAAAAAAAAAAAACTTCACATGATGGAGTTTCAGCCTGCTCTAGACTCACCCTTAGCCCACCTACCAGCACTTGGTTTTCTGAGACTGTTCATAATCTGACTAATTTTTAGTGATGACCCACTTCTAACAAATACTTATTTCTGTCTTTGAGAGATGTTATTTGTCTAAATAGCAGGCTAGTCCCTCTGTCCCACACATGGTCAATAAATAGCATCACAATAGCAGATTAGCCCAGCACCTCATTCTCACACATGCTGATGTAGTAAAGAAACACCTTCCTAGGCTTCCTAAGGAATACTTACTAACCTGTTTCAGCCATCTAGCAAAAATACTAACACCACACCCACATGCCCTCTCAAGCCTACAGCAACTGGGAGTTACACGTACTAGGAAGCCACACCCATAAGGCTGCATCACATCTTACAAATGCCTTAGACATTGCTCACTATACTGAAAGAGACAGATGTAGTACTCACCAAGGATGGCAAAGGACAGGGTGACAGCTACCTGCATCTATTTTGCTAGGATAAGGGATATCAGCAGGGGGCCTTAGATCACTATACTACCCAGATAAGTATACCTCCTTACAGATGGTCATTTGGGGTGAACAATCTTAGGCTTTCCACCCAGGAAGCAATGCAGAGACACAGTCGAGATCTCCATTCATGTCTTCAGAAAAGGCAAAGTCTTTGTACTGAGCAGCATTCTACCTTCACCTAAAGGCAAGGCTAAAATAATTGGCTTCAATAATTAGCAAACTGGTTCCATTTGTTAGGGGGGGTTCAGTGCGTCTCTGCTTAGGACAAAACGGTCAACAGATTCACATCTTTGTCAGTGATTGCCAGCATTGCTCTCCCTTAGTTTCTGCTCTCGGTAACTGCACATAGTGCTTTTTTTAGGCAGAGTTTATCACATCCCACCATAACAAATTCCACTCTGGATAACATCAGGGTAGCACTTTTAAATACTATTAACATAAACATGCGTCTCGACCTGTGGCCTTCCTTACCCTTGAAACCATCAGCATGTGTGCAATTACAGAAGCCTGATTTCAGTGTAGTGTTAGGTGTTGTACTATAGGAGAGAGGAGTGCTAGCATACATCCAGACCCCATGGCAACTGCAAAGGAATACCCACATACATCTGCAACTCCACTGCTTCTTATCAGAGTCCATATGTTATAAATCAAACTGGCTGAAGTGCGAGTAACACTCAGTAAAATCATCATATGATAGCCAAATATAGAACCCCATCTAAGGTCCCTTTAGATCATGCTGAATATCTTGATCAGTTAGAAAATTTTACTATTGACAAAATACCTTTCTTACAGATGACCACACCTATTCACACAAACTGGCAAACATACACTACCAACTACAGATATACCCAGATATTTCTAGACTTTCCAAATATCAATACACTTTCCCAAACTGTCGCCCTGCTCAATAGAGCTGTCAGTCTTCTACAGCTTGCCCTCAATACTGTATCTTTCAACTGCACCATCCTGCCTGTTATCCGCTCCTTTATCAAATCTGGCTATCTCACTATGACCTTCTCCTTTAAAACCAACTTCACAGCCACTAATAACAGCTTTAATGTCAGACATTACTCCAAAAAGTTAATTACTATTTATCATTCTTACAGATAACAACAAATGGTATAGCTTACCAGCCAACTTTGTACCTGAGACTGCAGCCTACCGTAATGAAGTTTACACCTTCTTAGACAGATGCACTGAGGTATCAGCACCCATACAACACACAATGACAGCTTTAAAACTAAACCAATATGGAGGATAACAAAAAGAAAAAGATCCTGACCACCCATAGAAATAGTTCCATTTTGTTATAAAAGTGATTTAAAAGTAGTAAGACCCTCAAGCTTACAAATAGGAATTGCAAGGCTATGGACTTTAGGGATACAGCCAAACAAAAAAGATAACCACAAGGCCTTCTTTGGCTATATTAGGAAGCTTAGAACTAAAAATCCTGCAACTAAATTTATCTGAAAAGGTATTTCCTTCTCTGACCCAAAGGATATTGCTAATATTACTTGTTGATAATCCAGTTTCACACCTACACCCTCCCCTCTTCCCCCAATCCTGCCACACAACTCCAATCCTGAAGACATATTTCAGAATTGAAAACACTAGTTCCATGGGATCTGACAATATCCCTCACTGCCTGCTGAGAAGTGTGAAGTCTAAGCTAGCAAACCCTTCCCCATCAACACTTCATTCAGTCTCTCCACAGTTGCATTCTTGTGGTGTGGAAACCAGCTGTTGTGGTGGCCTTGTGTAAAAATGATTCCTCTACTGACCCTGGAAATTGCATGCCTACTAGTCTCAATAGCGTTACTTGCAAGATTATGGAACGTATCATAGCTGAGCTAATAAATGATAATACAGGTAATATTATATCCCTGATAAACAGTTTTGCTTTGTAAAAGGCAAATCATACCTGCTCAGCCTGGTTTGAGTTATTTTAAATTGTTATCATGGCCAAGGATAAAGGGCATACAAAGAAAACTGTCCATCTGGACTTTGCAAAGGCCTTTGACACTATCCCCCTTGCTGGGATTGCAAAAAGAAACTCTCAATTCAACATTAAGCCATACCTAGTTATCTGAGTAACTAGCTGACAGAACTCACACTGTTAAGGTTGAGGGTGTTTTGCTGTGGTCAGAAAAAAAACCCCACCAGAAATGTTCAGCACTGCTTTATCCCCCTTTTTGGCATTTACTTCTCTGATGTGAACATTGATATTAAAGGGGCTATGGTTAACCAGGTTTGTTGCTGCAAACTAAGGTGGTCCTGACATCGCGTTCTGATACTCAAATTATTCAAGCAAGGGCTGGACCAAACACACACCAGGTGTATTACTCAGTCTTTCCTCAGTACAATTTCCTTTGTAACTATCACCACCATCACATACCATACAGATAACATTACACTTGATTTGATTCAGTCTTGTACTAACAGATTCTTCTTTCAATGTCAACATCTCTGCCATGGTTAGAAACCCCTTCTACCCTGCACATCTTGTCCATTATCATACTCTTCAAGGTCCAGAGGCTTATTCTTTCTTTACTAAGCCCACCATTGAATATAATACTGCTTTTAGCATGTACCTCTCTAAGCACCAGACCTCAATGTTTCCTCACCACATAGATATAAATTCTTAGCAACCTTAAGCAGCTCTCGCATATTAAAAGCCCTAACCCCATACCTAAGCTTACCCTGGCTCCTGAGAGGTGATCCCAGTTTAACTCTTTCACCTAACTGGACACCTACATATACTGCCACATTAACAATACCCCCGCTGGTGTGACAAGTACAGGACAAAATGTATTCCCCACTTCTGGAAAAGGATGCCCTTAGAAATCAAACAAAGTACTTCCCTGGCAACCTCCAAACCCACTCGGAATAACTGAATATAAGACTGCAAAATGTTTCACCTGTGCTATGTGAGGATAAGATACGCAATAATGGACACTATTAAACTCCCACTAATACTGCATGATATGGCTGATCCTCTTCATGATCTCTTCGGCCATAAGTTTATTAACTGGCTGTGAACCTATAGTACACTCAGGAAACAGGGGAGCTTCTCTGTTGCAGTATGTGATGCCATGGTGTATCATGTCTCACTGTAGGGCATTTGAGCTGCAAAGTGTGCAAAAGTCAAAGGAAAAAATGCAGAGCTGAAATGCAGGTGAAGATGAACCCAACTGCAGAGACCTATTAAAGATATTCCCACATGTCAGACTGCTTTGCTGCAGAGTTTAAAGTAACTATGCAGTGGCAAGGGATGTCTTCAACGCACTTGTACAAAAAAACACGAATGTATCACACTCTACATGTTCTTGATCTTTGACTATCTCAAAGAGCTTTTGATGCCCTATAATGCAATCCTGCAACTCCATTTAAGTGATAAGGAACTGTTACAGACTATTACAATGCTCTTGGAAACCTCTGGAAGGTAATCATTCATCTACCTTGCCTCCATCCTGCAGCATTCCCTATCTCGTTGGTTAAAGAAGCACCATACAGATGCACATTTTGGAGGATCCAGACCCATCTTTTTAGAAGATCATACTCCATTTCTTTAAATGGCTGCTTAATGCATCGCCTTTGTCAAAAGGTTGGTTTTACATTATTTTTTTTTATTTATTCTATTAAATGCGCAGTCCTCTGGATTATAATTTTACTTACATTCCTGGCTGAGATACTGTATGAGGCAGCTACAATCTAATCTTAACATTTTACAGTATAACCTATACATACAGTTCACTTACTCTGTTATTATAATTCATGTACATATATGTTTGGATTCTTATATTATGGGAAACATTTTTAGGACAGCCTAAAATACACATTTTTTTAATATAGGTTTGTTGTAAAAGAAAAATCCTTCAAGGAAGAGCATATGTCAGGTGTCCCTTTCTTCTTTAAATGTAAATGAGCTTAAAATAGTGACTGCATGCCTGAACACATTCAGTGGTCTTAATTATGCACCTCAGTATTCCTTATTGCATGTACAATTCAATGCAGAGGTTGTTAAAGTAGAAGTAGTTTAACCCAATAATTGACAGAAAACTATGGTACCACACAGCTTACAGTAAGAGGGCAGAACCCATATCTGGGTGCAAGCTGGTTGCATGTTTACCTTCACCTTCTAGGATTTCCTGGAGCACTCGGAAAGAAGTGGACTGCTTGGGTGGCTCATGCGAGTCTTGATTCTCCTGTAGCATTTTGAAAACCTCAGAATCTTGATGTACTGCTGGAACAGATGCAGGCTTCTGTGGTTCTGAACTGCATCAGAAAAACAGAACAAAAAATCACATAGTAGGAAGTGAAATTAATCAAGTGGAGTAAGATTTTTTTAATTCAGTTTGATGCGTCTCTATGCTATAAGAAATCTTTCTGGTTAATGTCTCTCTTGGAACCCATGCCCAACACCCTACTTCTCTTTCAAAGACTCTTCTGGTTTGGGGAGTAGGGAGTATTAACACAACCGATTCCTGACATTACAACCCTAAGGTTTTTGCAACCTTTAAGAAGGTGCATGTTTGTGTGGGTGAACTGCGTTCATCTCAAGTGCAGGTATATGACATTTAACTAAACAGTTAAAAATCTGTCTTTGGAAGCTCATGTAAAGATCATTAAGGTGAATACCCTTTACTGCTACAGATTAAAAATGCATTGCTCCTTATTACAACCTGCCCATTTTATACAGTGTTCTCTGCTGCATAAACATATGGCTTATTCCACTGAGTAATGAAGAACATGTTATAAAAGCAGGACGAGTCTTCAAGTCCTTATCATGACTACAAAACTTGAAACGGCAGGCCCTGAAATCCTGGAAGAATAATCTGCAACTTTAAAAAAAAATGCATTCTGAAACTGTTGCATTTTTAAAGTGCTTTTGCAGGGAGGCATCTCAGACACTGTATCCCCCCAACATGAAGCAATGCCCCAAACCCTGCTAAAATATATATATATAATATATATTATTATATATATATATATATATAATATATATATATTATATTATATATATATATAATATATATTATATATATATATATATATATATATTATATATATATATATATATATATATATATATATATATATATATATATATATATATATATATATATATATATATATATATATATCAAAATGTAAAAACACTATAAATAGGATGCTTTAAAGAAGAAGCTCTCTCGCACCTGCTATAATACAGCCTGTTTAATGTACGAATAAATAACACAATGTTAAAATAATACGGATCTAGCGCTTTCATCCACTAGAGTAGACTTCAGAGTCAATTAAACAATCATTTAACAGTCAATTTATATATTTTTTGGCGCCAAACTTGGAGTCTAATTTAAAGAAACATACTGCATTTAGTTGACAACATAAATACTAAATATAACTGAATGTGTTGTAACAACACTAGCCAAAGTTTAAAACATCCTTAAATTAAATAATATTATAAAAGCCATTATGATAACCATTCAACGAACATTCCATGACTGCTGGTTTTGTTATAAGACAACTAAATTTACAAATAGAAGTTCGTAAATCACATACAATACATGTCTTGGTTCTTAAATAATCAATTGAATACTAAAATTCAATATATAATTACTATAACTAAAATTCTCGTGTAAAACTAATAAATGTTAAAAATTCATATAGCATCAATTCCTTCCTATCTAACATCTAACCCATCTAACTGGTCTAAAATCATAATAGAAGTTACTCTGTACCCAAATAATATTCTATGGAATATATATATATATGTAAATATACTAGTGTAAAAATCATTGATTAAACACATCATAATAGATACCTCAAATTAACTCTAGTTACATATACAATATATAAATTCAATACTAATACATTAAAGGTAAATGCATATACATAAATCATAATATTTAAGGTGTTGGTAATATTTGAATATCTAAAATGTGCTCCCAACCCCTTACATAATAAACTATCATAATAATAAATATCAATCAATTACACCTGTATGTCCATTTTATGTTTTGGAAATTTTTTTTACCTTTTAATTTATTTTAGTCTCTGTAATATGGGTTTAATTGTGATGTAATCATTTAAACCCGGCGCAGTTGATGCATCCGTTAAGATTTGCCATCTCACTTCTTTCTCTGACAAGAGCGCTTTGTTATTCCCTCCTCTGCTGGTTATTTTCACTTGTTCCAAGATGGTAAATCGAAATCTGTGATTGTTCCCACATATAGCTACGTGTCTGTAAAGTGCATTAGTGCTGTCATTTTTTCTAATTGCAAATAAATGGTCATAAATTCTTTTTTTGAACATTCTTTCAGTTTTCCCTATGTAGAAACTTGGGCAAGTTGCGCATTTTGCCATATATATAATATTTTTAGTATTACAATTACTATTATTAAAAGTTATTCTCGTCCTATTAATGTTCTCTAATGCAATACCTTCTTTTTCTAATATGGCATGACATTGACCGCAACTGTCACATTTCCTAGTCCCCTTATGCTGCAAGTGCATTTGTCCTACATCAGTTCTCCTCTCAAATATTAATTTCATATTAATCCCCATTTTGTATATACATAAAGGAGTCTCACTAAAATATCTTTTAATTCTTTGTCCACAGTAAGAATGTTCCAATGTTTGTTTAACATTTGTTTTATTTTTTTAACCTGAGGAGTGTATTCCAAGATACATGCTCAATTATATTTAACTTCACATTCATTATCTGTGGTCTTATTTAATAGTGGTTTACCCAACACAGGAGTGAATTCTTTTCCCCACTCACCAATTATACAAGTTTTCGTCTCATTCATTAATTTTAAGGGTTACCCCCTAGTGTTGAATAAACCACAAAAATTCTATTTCCTCTATCATGTCATTAAATGTAGATGTCATCCTAGCTGCACGAATCCACTGACCCTTGAAAATACTTAAGGGGTGGTTACTTGAATACTCCAGATAATTATTGGAGAAAGTATTCTTCCTATAAACACGTGATTTGAATCCATTGTTAATACTAGAAATATATGTATCAAGGTATGCTATACCAACAGAACTATGAGTAAATTTTAAAAATTGACTAGTACTGTTCAAATATTCCATAAATATTCCAATAATATTTTCAGGTCCATCCCATAGTATAAATATATCATCCAAAAATCTCGAATAATGTCTAATGTACCTGAAATATTCACTCTTGAATAATTTTTCAGTTTCCCAGTCCAGCATTACTAAATTTGCATATATGAGGGCACATGTGGCCCCCATTGCCACTTCCTGGGTTTGTTTGTTGTATTCTCCTTCAAAGTAAATATAATTATACTCAAGTACTATAGGCATTAATTCCATAATTAGGTTAATCAGATCCCATTTTAAGTTGGAATGTTGTCTAATGCTGTTACAAAAACTCTCTAACCCCTCATGCTTAGGAATACAGGAAAATAAATAAATTATATCCACTGTGATGTATATAACTCCCTTTTTCCAACATTGTGGGGTTAGGCTCCTAAGGAACATCCAAGAATCTTTAACTAAATGGGGTATCTTGTCAAATATGCTTTAACCATTTGTCTATGGCTAAACCCAAAGGGAAAGTTTTGGGCAGGCTTCCTGTAATTATTGGACGGAATGGTGGATTAATATTTTTATGTACTTTAGGTAC